>NC_056737.1:1698637287-1698937287 GCF_019279795.1 Protopterus annectens | reverse complement strand
TCTCTTCCCCTGGGAACTATTGCAATCCAAATGGACAATATGTCCGTAGTGTGGTATATAAACAAACAGGGCGGAACCAAGTCCTATCCACTGTGTCGAGAAGCTCTCAGACTTTGGCAATGGGCAATCTCTTCTCACCGGTTTCTGATAGCAACGCACATCCCCGGGAAATCCAACATCATAGCGGACAGATTGAGCAGAGCTATTCTCATGCCTCACTAGTGGTCTCTCAAACAATCAGTGACGGAAGAGATTTTTCAGAAGTGGGGCCTTCCTTGCTGCGACCTTTTCGCTACACCTCAAAACAGCAAATGCCCAGACTTCTTCTCTCTCTTCCCCCTTCCAGGCCATCCCCCCAGAGACGCTCTAACCCAAGATTGGCCCCAGGGACTTCTTTATGCTTTTCCCCCTTTTCCGCTGATACCTCAGCTAATTCAGAAAGCAACCGCCTTGAGAGCCAAGTTGATTCTCATTGCCCCTTATTGGCCTCGACAGATATGGTTTCCGTTCCTACATCATTATCTCTTGGTACAGCCATGGCATCTGGACCCGGTTCCAGATCTTCTGACCCACCAGTCGGGTCAACTGCACCAATCCATACCTTCTCTCAACCTCACTGCTTGGTTGCTCCACTTCCATCCTTAGCCAGGCTTCCTATGATTTCTAATCCTGTCCGGGATATCATAGTAGCTTCCCTAAAATCTTCTACCAGAAAGATTTACACTAGTAAATGGCGACATTTCTCTTTCTGGGCAAAAGCTAGGAACATAGACCCCTATACTGCTCCAATTCATTCGGTATTGGACTTCCTAGCTGAGATTTTTCATTCAGGATCCTCTTCTTCCACAGTGAAAGTTCAACTGGCAGCCATTTCAAATTTTCATATAGGCCTTTTGGACCACAACATTATGTCACATAAACTTTGCAAGGCATTCCTTCGAGGTATCTTTTTACTGAAACCTCCAATTAGAGACCCCCACCACAGTGGGATCTAAATTTAATTTTAACATCCTTGATTCTTCCCCCTTTCGAACCTGCAGCTGCCTGTTCTTTGAAATTGCTTTCTTGGAAGACACTTTTTCCAGTCGCCATTACTTCTGCCAGGAGCGTATCTGAGCTTCATGCTCTCTGCATTCGTCCTCCCTATTTAATATTCCACAAAGATAGGGTATCTCTAAGGACTAATCCATCTTTCTTACCAAAAGTGGCATCATGACGAATCTAAATCAATCCATTGATCTTCCAGTGTTTTTCCCGAATTATTCTGATAGAGCGGAACAAAAGTTACATTGTCTTGATGTTCACCGCCAGCTCAGATATTATCTGGACAAAACTAAAATTTTTAGGAAATCTGATCAACTGTTTCTATCCTATGCAGAGAACAGGAAAGGCCTTCCAGTTTCCAAGGTAACTTTATCTAGATGGCTGTCTTCTGTGATCACTTATTTATCAGCTCAGAGGCAAAGAGTTGATTTCTAAGCCAAAAGCCCATTCTACCAGAGCTCTAGCTACATCTACAGCTTTTCAAGCTAGACTTCCAATAGACACTATTTGTGCAGCAGCCACATGGGCCTCTCCTCATACCTTTGTTTCACATTACAAATTAGACTTGGCCTCCAGAGACAGAGTGAATTTTGGTTCCACCGTTCTCAAGAGTCTGTTCCATTGAGCCACCCAGGATAGAGGTGCTAGGGACGCGGTCCCATCCAGCAAGAATGAAGGCAAGATTGGCAACTTAACATTTAGAAGTTATGTACCTACCATAACGTTCCATGTTAGTTGTCTTCTCTCGCCTTCTTTCTTGCATCCCGCCCTCCATCCCCCTAGCCTGGTCAGACCGGGAAGATTATGCATCTTCTATTAAGAGGTTATTCCCTTTTTCTAGCTGTTCAACTTCTAGTGTCACTAGATTAGGTTGATCCTTTCTAGAGGGTTATGATGTTATTTAGTATTGATATTTTTCTTCCTCCTCTTCAGTTGGAAGAAAATATTACTATTTCTTTAGCTACCAAACGAGATCTGGGTAGTCTCCGCCTTGCATCATGGGATATAAGGTTGCCTCGAGCTGGTAAAATTAGCTCTCGAGCTTAGCAAGTGCCGAGTCGGAGCCGAGGATCGGCTGCGAACCCATCCAGCAAGAAAGAAGGCGAGAGAAGACAACTAACATGGAACGTTATGGTAGGTACATAACTTCTAATTAAAGACAAAGAAACAAGTACAGTATTCTCCTGGACAGTCATCCATGCCAAAGAAACAGATGCTCAAAATGGCCGAAGACCTAATTACTTTGATCAGGGGTCCCCCCCCCCCCGATAAAAGGCCTAGGCAGGGCACAGACTATGAATCCTCTGACCAGGTTTCTATTTCCTCTGATTTTTCTTCAGACCAGGGATACTCTCTTCCTCCCTATGAGGACTCTGATGCTGAAGAATCTATCCCTTCAGCCTCTCTTCCTTAGGATTACTCTTTTGGGGAAACTTTGCACACCATGAGGGAGCATTTCCGTTGGGAGAGCCAAGATTATTCAGAATGAAAGAAAAGGCTCAGAGATTTTCTTTTATTGCCTCAGCACAGGGCCCTTGCTATACCCCCTGTGCTAGATATTGTTGATGTTTTTTCAGAATCTAGTTTGTCCCCTGATTCTTTACCCCCAGCACCAGTCAAGCCAGATAGGTACTACAGGGTCCCAGACTCTCATAAATTTCTTTATAAAAACCCTGCAGCTGACCCAGAAACTATTTCTCAGGGTCCCAAAGGGGTAAAGGCTTCCACTGCCAAAAACCCAGTCCTCTCTGACAGGGATTCTAGAGCACTGGATAGATGGGGGGGGGGGAGTTTACACTTCTGCAACTTTAGCATTAAGGGCTTAGAACTGCCAGTTTCACGTGCTTAAATACCAACAATATTTTCTGTCTTTGTTAAAACAGAAAATGCTTACAAGCTCAGAATGTCCTGACAATAAGGAAATGCAGGATTTATTGCATGCAGCTGAACAAGTGGGAAAACATAATCTGCAATGTGGTTTTGATTCATTAGAGGCTTCTTGTAGAGCCGCAGTTACAGGATCTGTCATTCGAAGGCTTACTTGGTTAAAAGAACAAAGTTTACCTGATCATGTTAAAGCAAAATTATTGGATGCTCCTTTACAGCATGATACTTTGTTTGGTGTTAAGGCAAAAGAGGTATTAAAGAAAATGGAGGATAAAGCAAAATCAATGCAGACAGTAAAGGATTTCTTTACAGGTACAGCCACCTAGATTTAGCAGAAATTGGCCTTCTAAAAAGTGGTCCTTTCCAGTGTCAGACAGGCCACAAAGAGGCAGATACAGACGCCCAGGAGGCAGATCTCAGCCCCTAGGCTCTTACAGACCTAGACAGTGGGGTGCTTCAACCCCCAAAGGAGGAGAAGACAAGTCACAACCTTATAGGAAACAGTCCCAATGACTTCCCTTTTCAAATGCCAAGCACTTACCTTTTAGCAGCACCCTTAGGGGGAAAGCTAGCACTTTTCTCACAAAATTGGCACATAATCACCCAGGACAAATGGTTACTGAATATTGTTTCTCAGGGTTACAGGTTCTACTTTCACACCCTACCAAGGTCAAAAGGAATGCCAGACCTGCCACAAAATCAATGGGCAGAGGCACAAAAACAAATTACAGCTCTCATGGACATGAGAGCTATTCAAAAAGTACCACAGCAAGGACAAGGATTTTACTCAAGACTTTTCTTGGTCTCCAGAAAGGACAAAGCATGGAGACCCATACTGGACCTGTCTATCCTAAATACTTTCCTGGATGTTCCGAAATTCAAAATGTTGACACTACAGCAACTTCTACCCATGCTGGGCAAGAAGGCTTGGTTTGTTACTTTGGACCTCAAAAAGGCATACCTGCATGTCCCATTAAGACAGAATTGCAGAAGATACCTCAGATTCATAGCTGGCACAATGCATTACCAATTCTCTGCACTGCCCTTTGGCTTATCTACTGCGCCCAGGGTCTTCAGAAAATGCCTGGCACCAGTGATTGCATTTTGCAGACAAAAAGGAATTCAAATATATCCTTACTTGGACGACTGCCTTATTCAAGCATAGAGCAAGGACATTCTGCTAAAGAATCTGGCGTTTGTAAAAAGATTACTAATTGGCCTAGGGTACACAGTAAACAAAAAGAAGTCAAAACTAGTGCCCTCTCAAGAGATAATATTCCTGGGTGCAAGCTTAAATACAACTGCCCAGATGGCTTATCTCATGCCAGACAAGCAAAGGCAACTGACTCATTACTTTCAAATGATGGCAACAAAAACCCGGCTACCTGCAAGAAAAATTCTGCAGGCTTTGGGGTTCATGGCATCCTGCATCCTGCTAATTCCATATGCAAGACTGCATATGAGGAAGTTGCAATGGTGTCTAAAAAGTGTTTGGACTCAACATTGCCACAGCCTGGAAGCAATAATAACTCTTATTCCCTGCCTGCAACAGGAGTTTCGATGGTGGGCACTAGCATGTCACCACAACAAGGGACAGCCTTTCACTTTACCCACAGCCAGGCAGATACTAACAACAGATGCATCGGATTATGCCTGGGGGGTGCACATGGCAGGGAAATGTATTCAGGGCAAGTGGTCCGCAGACCAAATGCATCTTCACATCAATCAAAAAGAGATGCTAGCTGTACAGAATGCCCTGACAGCTTTCAAGGACCTACTGCATCCAGGGCGACTAGTACTAAAGACGGACAACGCCACAGTTATGTGGTACATAAACAAGCAAGGGGGCACGCATTCATATGCCCTCTGCAGGCAAGCCATAACTTTGTGGAACATAGCACTGACCTATCAAGTTCATCTGCAGGCACAATTCCTGCCAGGAAAGAAAAATACTTGGGCAGACGATCTAAGCAGAAACCTTCTGGATCCTCACGAGTGGAAACTAAATCCACAGGTCTTCAGCATGATAACAAAGAAATGGGGATGCCCGGACATAGATCTTTTCGCCTCCCCTCTCAACTGCCAACTACAGAAATTCTGCACAAGGACTTACCACTCACAAGCATGGAATGTGGATGCTCTCTCATTCAGCTGGAAAACCCTAAAAGTTTATGCCTTTCCACCACTGCCTCTCCTTCCCAAGGTGCTCCTAAAAGTCAGACAAGAGAGGCCAAAAATGATCCTGATTGCCCCAGACTGGCCACGACAGCACTGGTACCCAATCTTAAGGAACTTGGCTCAAGGCCCAGCCTGGACTTTACCTCACATTCTTCATCTTATGACTCAAAAAAACAATCAGATCCTGGACAGCTAACTCAGAACCTTAAATCTGGCTGCATGGCAGATAATATAGCCACTCAGGCCACATCTCTCTCTAAAGCTGTTATGGATGTCATTTTGGAAGCCAGGAGGCCCAGCACCAGGAAATCTTATGCAGACAAATGGAAGAGATTCTGCTCCTGGAACCAGGCACAAGGCTTTGACCCACTTGTTCCAAATATCCCTCAGATTTTACAATACCTAACTGAGATGCTGGACAAAGGCCTATCCTTTTCATCAATTAAGATCCATGCCTCTGCCATTTCAGCTCATTACAACACGGAACCTCCTATTTTCTCTCATCCATTACTAAGGCAGTACATCAGAGGGGCTAAAAACATAAGACCCCCTCCCCCGGAGAGCACCAATACCTACTTGGGACCTCAACTTTGTCTTGGAAAAGCTCACTTTACCTCCTTTTGAGCCAGCCAATACAGCTGATTTAAAATTTTTATCATGGAAGACTGCTCTGCTCCTAGCAATAACTTCAGCAAGAAGAGTCTCAGAGTTACAGGCATTAATGGCATTGGAACCTTTTATCATTTTTCATCCAGACAGGGCTTCTCTAAGGACAAACCCAACATTTATGCCAAAGGTAGTATCCAGTGTGGCTCTTAACCAAACCATTCATTTGCCAACATTTTATCCAAATCCCCAGAATAAAGGGGAGAGACTTCTGCACTCTTTGGACATACACAGGCAGTTATGCTTCTACTTGGACAAAACAAAAGCTTTCAGAAAAACTGACCAACTGTTTGTAGCATATGCTGCAGGATCACAAGGAAAGGCTATCTCAAAGTAGACTGTTTCAAAGTGGATAGGACACTGTATTCGTTTCTGCTACGCACAGCATGGAAAGTCAGTGCCTAACAACATTAGGCCACATTATATCAGGGCAGCAGCCACTTCAGCCGCTTTTCTCAGAGGAGTACCAACCAAGGATATTTTGGAAGCTGCATCTTGGAGTTCAGTGCACACCTTTACCAAGCATTACCACTTGCCTCTTTACTCTAAATCTTGCTGTACCTTCTTCCATGTTGTCAGGTCGTCAGGGGTCTAAAACATGCAGCCGACTCCATTACATCAGTCTTTCTTGCCGTGCGGTGCCAGAAGCAGAAGCAGTTCGCAAGTGTCGGTCGGCTGACTCCTGAAATTTTCGTTTTCGAGTTTCAGAACCGAAGTCTTCAACTAAAAGTTAAGTACCCCATTGGGGAAACTTTTTCTTGCTCCTTTCCGATGTCAGTAAAAGTTAATAATTGCATTACTTGTGGGAAGCAAATACCTCATAAGGATTTTCATTTGTACTGTATTCCTTGCCTAGGCCCTGACCACGATGTACCTTGCTGTCGGTTTTATGCTTTATTTAATCAGCGCACTATCCGTAATCGGTATATTTTTGCATTTAAATATTTCTGTTCTCGGTTTAATTATCCAGAAATGACATCAGTTAGCCATCCGACTACCAGAATACTGAAAATACGCAAAGAAAAAGACAGAGACAGGCCATTGAGGTCCAAAACTGCCGACAACGTTTCTCCAAAGCCAGTCACCAGTTTGCCGGTACTCAGTGAGGCGCTTTCGCAGCCCCTGATACTCGCTAATGATTCGCAGGCCTCTACTGAGACCCATTTGGAGTCCGGTATGCCGTGAGATGCTTCACATATGGAACCCGCGGATGGGTCTGGAGCCGCTGAGCAGGCATCTGCTTCTGAGGGTGAATTCAGGCCTGCAGACTTGCATATTAAACCGACTCCAACTTCAATACTAAGGCCTAAATCTCGATCTATGTCTAAAAAAACAACGCCCAGGCCACATGTTCAGGCCCTATACCTAAAAAAACAAATTAATTTGGTGATTTACTTCAAACAGGTGGCCACAAAAACCCTGCTATCTGCAAGGCAAATACTGCAAGGCTTGGGGTTCATGGCCTCCTGCATTCTTCTAATTACATATGTAAGACTGCATATGAGGAAACTTCAGTGGTGCTTAAAAAGTTTATGGAGTCAACACTGTCACAGCCTGGAAACAATGATTCCTATCATACCTTGCCTGCGCCTAGAGTTCCTATGGTGGGAAGAGGCCTGCCACCAAAACAAGGGACTGCCATTCACACCACCCCCTGCCGCCCAAACCCTAACTACAGTCACATCAGACTATGCATGGGGGGCTCATCTGGCAGGGAAGTGCATTCAGGGCATATGGAGCCCAAATCAAATGCACCTTCATATCAATCACAAAGAAATGGTAGCTGTACAGAATGCTCTGACAGCCTTCAAGGACTACCTTCATCCAGGACAATTACTGATAAAGACAAACAACACCACGGTTATGTGGTACATAAACAAGCAAGGGGGTACATATTCCTACCCCCTCTGCAGATTAACCATGGCATTGTGGAACACGGCCTTGAGATACCAAGTACAACTACAAGCTCAATTCCTGCCAGGAAAGCTGAATGTTCTGGCAGATGAACTAAGCAGAAATCTCATGGACCCACACGAATGGAAACTGGAACCATGGATTTTCAACATGTTGACATGCAAATGGGGGAGCCCAGACATAGATCTTTTTGCCTCACCCTAGAACTACCAGTTGGACAAATTTTGCACAAATACTCATTACAAAAAAGCCTGGAAAGTGGAAGCTCTGTCCTTCAGCTGGAAAAACCTTTCAGTCTATGCCTTTCCCCCTCTGCCTCTACTCTCCAGAGTTCTACTAAAAGTCAAACAGGACAAACCAAAAATTATTTTGATTGTTCCAGACTGGCCTCACCAACACTGGTACCCACTCCTGCGCAATGTGTCACACTTTTCTCCATGGCACCTGCCTCAGACACCTTCCTTACTGTCTCAGCAGGAGAACCAAATTCTGCACCCTCCGCTCCAAACATTGAATTTTGCAGCTTGGCTAATAACTTAAATTCCCCCTTAGCATCCCTCAGCAAACCTGTGATGGATGTCATTTTGGAGGCGAGAAGACCTAGTACTAGAAAATCTTATGCTGACAAATAGAAAAGATTCTGTGCCTAGAATCAATCTCAAGGGATGAGCACAACAGTGCCCAGTTTGCCTCAGATTTTGCAATACTTAACTGAGATGCTTCACAAAGGTCCATCTTTTTCTTCCATAAAAATCCATGCGTCAGCCATTTCAGCTCATTACAACACAGAACCCCCCCCCCCCTCTCATCCTCTTCTAAAGCAGTATCTCAGAGGGGCCAAAAACTTTGAGACCACCCAGGAGAGCTCCAACCCCTGCCTGGGACCTTAACTTTGTATTGGAGAAACTTACTCTACCTCCTTTCGAGCCAGCTGCTACTGCAGACTTAAAATTTCTTTCCTGGAAAACAGCTTTCCTTTTAGCAATCACTTCAGCTAGAAGGATATCTGAATTACAGGCCCTTATGGCAGTGGAGCCTTTCTTCATCTTTCATGCTGACAGGGCGTCACTCAGGACCAATCCATCATTCATGCCCAAGGTGGTATCCAGCGTGGCTCTTAATCAGTCCATTAATTTGCCAACTTTTTTTCCCAATCCACAGAACAAGAGGAAGCGGATTCTGCATTCATTGGATGTACACACACAACTTAGATCCTACTTGGACAGGACTGAATCTCAAAGAAAATCTGAACAACTGCTGGTAGCATTTGCTGCAGGGAAAGAGGGGAAGGCTATTTCAAAGCAAACCATTTCTAAATGGATAAGCCATTATATTCATTTCTGTTATAAGCACCATGGAAAACCTATCCCCCAGGGAATCAGATCTCATTCCACCAGGGCTGCATCTACTTCAGCAGCCTTTCTCAGAGGTGTTCCTACCAGGGATATTCTAGAAGCTGCTACCTGGAGTTCAGGTCATACTTTCACCAAGCATTATCACTTACCAATTTTCTCCAAATCCAGAGCTGGCTTTGCCGCTGCTGTTTTACAGGGCCTTATAGCTGGTCCTTATGCTGTATAAATCCATCCTCCCAACCATAGCTTTAGGAATCTACACAAATGTAATGACTGCAACAGTGAAACATGAAGAACATAGTACAGTTGTGTACACTTGCCATAAATGCAGATGTTCGAGTGTATTCACTGTTGCAATCCTGGTTACCCTCCCACCAGCCCCCTGTTTTTCTCTTACTATACCTCTACTTACTTTTACTATGCTTAAAAGCCTTTTTGGTGTATTTGCTTTTGTTTGGAGGAATATTTTTGTGTTTTTAATTTTATATATATATATATATATATATATATATATATATATATATATATATATATATATATTTTTTTTTTGCTCCCCATTTGGGGGGGGGGGGGCACCTGACATCTGGGGCAAGAAAAACTGATGTAATGGCGTCAGCTGCATGTTTTATACCCCTGATGACCTGACGTCATGGAAGAATGGACAGCAACTGGCGCAGGACCCAAGACTTTGTTAATCAGGCCGACTGAGGGCAACCTGCAAGCAGATTACCCAAATGTAATAACTGCAACAGTGAATACACTCCGACATCTGCATTTATGGTAAGTGTACACAACTGTACTTTTTATTAACCTTCTGCAGTCTATTTCTTTCACTAATCTTGATGTATCTGTCTATGTCTATTAAATCAAGCAACTCTTCTCTTAGGTCATTTTCTTCCAAACTGAGGGCACATGCCTTGTTTTCCACTTCCTGTGGGCATTCTTTAGAAGGTTCTATAGCATCTTCCTATGGCACATTCTCTTCAATTTCATCCTGTGGCATCCATTGCTTTGTCATATGGAAACTCAAAGGCATATCACTTCTCAACATTGATTGCATCAGAGCTTCCACAGTTTCCCGATGTCCATCGTGTTTCACTGTTGCAGTCATTACAATTGGATTATCCTGCTGGCAGACTACCCGCAGTCGACCT
Source organism: Protopterus annectens (assembly GCF_019279795.1). Classification (NCBI taxonomy): domain Eukaryota; kingdom Metazoa; phylum Chordata; order Ceratodontiformes; family Protopteridae; genus Protopterus; species Protopterus annectens. The sequence continues at coordinate 1,698,927,089 of NC_056737.1, read as the reverse complement.
GAATTCCAATACGATTTTGCATTTCATTATTTTGGCAGATGATTTAATTATATAATGCCGTTGAACAGCCAACTACCGGAATTCATAAAAAGCGCCAGGACACAGAAAAGGACAGGCATCCGAGGTCCAAAACCGATGGCGAGGCCTCTGCTAGGCCAGTCGCCTGGTCCGGTGTCGGTTGCTGTCGCCTCCTCCCTGACGTCAGTGCGCCAGGGGTATAAAAGATGCAGCCGACGCCATTTTCTTTAGTCTTTCTTGCCGCGAGGTGCCCGAAGCAAAAGCAGTTCACAAGTGCCGGTCGGCCAACTCCTGAGATTTTCAAGTTCGAATTTCAGATCCGAAGTCTTCATTAAAGCTAAGTACCCTGTAGGGGAAACTTTTTTCTTTCCCCAGACCGATGTCAGAAAAAGTTAATAATTGTATTTCTTGTGGGAAGCAAATACCTCATAAGGATTTTCATTCTTACTGTATTCCTTGCCTAGGCCCTGACCACGACGTTGCTAGTTGTCGGTTTTGTGCTAGATTTAACCAACGCACTATTAAGCGTCAGTACGATTTTGCATTTCATTATTTTGGCAGATGATTTAATTATATAATGCCGTTGGAACAGCCAGCTACCGGAATTTATAAAAAGCGCCAGGACAAAGAAAAAGACAGGCATCCGAGATCCAAAACCGATGACGAGGCCTCTGCTAGGCCAGTCGCCAGTTCGCCGGCTCTCAGTGAGGCACTTTAGCAGCCCCTGACACCCGCTACCTCAGAGCCACAGGCCGCTTCCGACTCCCACGTGGAGACGACTAGGCCGCTGGAAACTCAAGGTATTGGAACTTCGGAAACTATTCCCTCAGATGGGTCCGGAGCTGCTAAGCAGGCATAGGCTTTTGAGGGTGTTTTCAGGCCTACACAGTTATATGTGAAAACGACTTCAGCTTCAAAGGCAAAGACTAAAGCACCTCTAAAGACAAAAAAACAAGTACAACATTCCCCTGGACAGGCCTCCATGCCTAAAAATCAGATGCTTAAAATGGCCGAAGACCTAATTACTTTGATCCAGGGGTTCCCACCCCCCTCCTGATAAGAGACCTAGGCAAGAGAGAGAATATGAATCTTCAGATCAGGTTCCCATTCCCTTTGATTCCTCTTCTGAACAGGGATAACTCTCTTCCTCCCTATGAGGATTCTGATGCTGAAGAATCTATCCCTTCAGCCTCTCCTCCTGAAGATTTTTCTTTTGGAGAGACCCTGCATACTATGAGGGAGCATTTTCATTGGGAGAGCCAAGATTACTCAGAATCTAAGAAAAAGCTCAGAGATTTTCTTTTACTACCTCAGCACAGACTCCTTGCTATTCCTCCTGTTTTAGACATTGTAGATGATGTATTTACAGAGTCCAGTCTCACTCCTGACTCTTTACCACCAGCTCCTGTTAAGCCAGACAGATACTACAGGGTTCCTGATTCATACAAATTTCTTTATAAAAAAAACATGCTGCTGACCCAGAAACTATATCTCAGGGTCCCAAGGGGGTCAAGGCGTCCACTGCAAAAAACCCTATCTCCTCTGATAGGGATTCAAGGGCCCCGGACAGATGGGGGAAAAAGATTTACACTTCTACTACCTTGACTGTAAGGGCCTTAAATTGTCAGTTTCATATGCTTAAATATCAACAATATCTTATGTCACTACTTAAACAGAAAATGTTGACAAATTCTGGATGTGCAGAAAACCAAGAAATGCAGGATTTATTGCATGCAGCTGAACAAGTGGGGAAGCATACTTTGCAATGTGGTTTTGATTCTCTGGAGGCCTCCTGCAGGGCCGCTGTTACGGGTTCTGTCATTAGGAAGCATGCTTGGTTAAAGGAACAGAATCTGCCCGACCATGTTAAAGCAAAATTATTAGATGCTCCATTACAGCATGATACCTTGTTTGGTGTTAAAGCAGAAGAGGTGTTGAAGAAAATGGAGGACAAAGCTAAATCTATGCAAACAGCCAAGGATTTCTTGCAGGTACAACCTCCCAGATTTAGCAGGAACTGGCCTGCAAAGAATTGGTCCTTTCCAGTGTCAGACAGGCCACAAAGAGGCAGATACAGATGCCCCAGAGGCAGATCCCAGCCCCAGGGCTCATACAGGTCTAAACAATGGGGTGCTCCTACCTCAAAAGCGGAGAAGGTAAATCACAGCCATACAGAAAACAGTCTCAATGACTTTCCCCTGCCAGCACCAAGCACTTATCTTCTAGCAGCCCCTTTAGGGGGAAAACTAGCACTTTTTTCACAAAATTGGCACATGATCACCCAGGACAAATGGGTCCTGAATATAGTTTCACAAGGCTACAGGTTCCATTTTCACACCCTGCCAAGGGCAAACGGAATGCCAGACCTGCCACACAATAAATGGGCAGAGGCACAAATGGGCAGAGGCACAAAAACAAGTTTCATTCCTCGTGGACATGAGGGCCATTCAGCGAGTACCACAGCAAGAGCAGGGACAAGGATTTTACTCAAGACTGTTCTTGGTGCCCAGAAAGGACAATGCTTGGAGACCAATACTGGACCTGTCTATTCTAAACACATTTCTGGATATTCCGAAATTCAAAATGTTGACTCTGCAGCAGCTTCTGCCCATGCTGGGCAAGAAGGCATGGCTTGTGACTTTAGACGTAAAAGAGGCATACCTGCATGTTCCAATCAGACATTCATGCAGAAGATACCTCAGATTTATAGCTGGCTCAATGCACTACCAATTCTCTGCACTGCCCTTTGGCTCATCTACTGCGCCAAGGGACTTCACAAAATGCCTGGCACCAGTAATTGCATTTTGCAGACAAAGAGGAATACAAATATATCCTTACTTGGACAACTGCCTTATTCAAGCAGAGAACAAAGACATTCTACTACAGCATCTGGCGTTTGTAAAAAGATTACTAACATGCCTAGGGTACACAGTAAACGAAAATAAATCAAAACTAGTACCCTCACAAGAGATAATATTCCTGGGTGCAAGCTTAAATACAACTGCCCAGATGGCGTATCTCACGCCAGACAAACAGACAACTGACTACCTATTTCAAAAAGATGGCAACAAAGACCCAGTTATCTGCAAGAAAAATTCTGCAGGCTTTGGGCTTCATGGCATCCTGCATTCTGCTAATTCCATATGCAAAACTGCATATGAGGAAACTACAGTGGTATCTAAAAAGTGTTTGGACTCAACATTGCCACAGCCTGGAGACAATAATTACCCTCATTCCCTGCCTGCAACAGGAGTTTCAATGGTGGGCAAAGGCCTGTCACCACAACAAGGGACAGTCTTTCACTTTGCCCACAGCCAGGCAGACATTAACAACAGATGCATCAGATTATGCCTGGGGGGCCCATATGGCAGGAAGATGTATTCAGGGCACATGGCCCGCAAGCCAAATGCATCTACATATCAATCAAAAAGAGATGCTAGCTGTTCAAAATGCCCTGACAGCCTTTAAGGATTGACTTCATCCAGGACAACTATTAATAAAGACGGACGATACTGCAGTCATGTGGTACATAAACAAGCAGGGAAGTACACATTCCTACCCCCTGTGCAGACTACTCATGACTTTGTGGGACATAGCATTGACTTACCAAGTACATCTGCAAGCACAATACTTGCCAGGAAAGATAAATTCTCTGGCAGATGAACTAAGCAGAAACCTAATGGATCCCCATGAGTGGAAATTGGATCCACAAGTCTTCAGCATGATAACAAGGAACTGGGGATGCCCGAACATAGACCTTTTTGCCTCGCCACACAACTGCCAACTACAAAGATTCTGCACAAGGACGTATCACAAGCAAGCATGGAAAGTGGATGCTCTATCTTTCAGCTGGAATAACTTAACAGTATATGCCTTTCCTCCTCTACCTCTCCTCCCCAAGGTACTCCTAAAGGTCAGACAAGAGAAGCCAAAAATGATACTGATTGCCCCAGACTGGCCCCGCCAGCACTGGTACCCAATCCTAAAGAGCTTGTCTCAATGCCCAGCCTGGACATTGCCTCATTCCTCACTTATTGACCCAACAAAACAGTCAGATCCTGCACAGCCAACACAGGACCTTAAATCTGGCAGCATGGTGGATAATGTAACCATTCAAAACACGCCTCTCTCTAAAGCAGTGATGGATATTATTTTGGAGGCCAGGAGGCCTAGCACCAGAAAATCTTATGCAGAAAAATGGAAGAGATTCTGTGCTTGGAACCAGGCACAAGGAATTGACATGATTGTACCAAATATTCCTCAGATTTTGCAATACTTAACTGAGATTCTGGACAAAGGCCTATCCTTTTCATCAATTAAGATTCTTGCCTCTGCCATTTCAGCTCACTACGATACAGAACCACCTCTTTTTTCACATCCATTGCTAAGGCAGTACCTCAGAGGGGCCAAAAACATAAGACCTCCAAGGAGAGCACCAATACCTGCATGAGACCTAAATTATGTCTTGAAAAAGCTCACACTGCCTCCTTTTGAGCCATCCTCTACAGCTGATATAAAATTCTTATCCTGGAAAACAGCTCTGCTCCTAGCAATAACCTCTGCAAGACGAGTCTCAGAGTTACAGGCACTCATGGCTGTGGAACCTTTCATCATTTTCCATCAGGACAGGGTTTCTCTAAGGGCAAACCCGACATTTATGCCTAAGGTAGTGTCCAGTGTGGCCCTGAATCAAACAATTCATTTGCCTACCTTTTATCCAAACCCACAGAATAAGGGTGAGAGACTTCTGCATTCTTTGGACATTCACAGGCAGCTACGCTTCTACTTGGACAGAACCAAAGCTTTCAGAAAGACTGAACAACTTCTAGTGGCATATGCTGCAGGATCACAAGGAAAGGCTATTTCAAAGCAGACTATTTTAAAATGGATAGGCCACTGCATTCGTTTCTGCTATTCACAGCATGGCAAATCAATGCCTAAGGGCATTAGGCCACATTCAACCAGAGCAGCAGCCACTTCAGCAGCCTTCCTCAGAGGCGTACCAACCAAAGACATCTTAGAGGCTGCAACTTGGAGTTCAGTGCACACTTTTACTAAGCACTATCACTTACCTCTCTACTCTAAATCCAGAGCAGGCTTTGCCACTGCAGTTTTGCAGGGCCTCATAGCCTCTCCTAATCCTATTTAGCCCCAGCCGCCCATCCTTAGCTTTGGGATTCAACCCAATTGTAATGACTGCAACAGTGAAACACGATGAACATAGTACAGTTGTGTACCTACCATAAATGTAGATGTTCGAGTGTATTCACTGTTGCAGTCCAGGTTACCCACCATCCCCCTTTCCTTTGCTGGGACTTCTCTGTACCTCTCTATTCTATACAACCTATGTGGTGTATTTGCTTGTAGATGAAGGTAGAGTTTTACTGCATGCATATTTATTGGCATAAATTAGCCTATCCTTTTGGGGGCACCTGACATTTGGGGCAAGGAAAACTGAAGAAAATGGCATCGGCTGCATCTTTTATACCCCTGGCGCACTGACGTCAGGGAGGAGGCGACAGCAACCGACGCCGGACCAGGACTTTAGAATTCAGGCCGCCTGCGGGTAGCCTGCCAGCAGGATAACCCAATTGTAATGACTGCAACAGTGAATACACTCGAACATCTACATTTATGGTAGGTACACAACTGTACTTTCCTTCCCTTGCTGTCTAGCTTCAAGTGAACATTTCAACTGGTTTCCTGTGGAGGGCTCCAAATTATCTTCATATGACACCTGACTAATTGCTTTCTGTTACACTGGTTTCCCCTTAATTTGGATATGTAATACTCAATCCTGTTGTGGGGCTTTCTGAATTAGATTTTCTACTCTGAATCCTTCACTTTGCAGGTACTCCATAACCTCATTTCTATTTCTTTAACTTCTCCATTACTAATCTCCTTTTTTACTTTTCCTCTTTTTTTCTTATTTTTTTTTGTATTGTAAAGTTTTCCATGTCCGGATTCCTTTGCCTGTATTTCTCTTCAAATGTCTTTGGTGCTGCTCTTTTTGTATTGGTTAGTTTTGCTTTTTCCTTTGCATAAATATTACACCATATTAAATCTCTTTTTCTTTCCCATGTCTATATTTCTTGTTCAGATGTTTCCTGATCTTCCTGTTTCTCCCTACTTTGGGGACTCACTCCATCCTGCTGTGATGTAACCTGTATTAGACCTTCTGCAACAAATCTTTCACTTCGCAGGCACTCCATAACTTCAGCTTCTGTTGTTTTAACTTCTACTTTACTAATCTTTTTTTCCACATTCCATCTTTGTGATATTTTTTTTTTGTGAAATTTTCCATATCTGGATGCCTTTGCCTGTATTTCTCTTCAAATATCTTTGGGGCTGCCTTCTTTATATTGATTGACTTGGCTTTCTCCTTTGCATAAATATTGCACCATATAAAATCTCTCTTTCTTTCCCATAGAGAGTCATGCTATGTAACAGAAGTAGATAGGATATATTCTTGGGCAGCTAACTTAAATGAAGTCTTACCACAAGAACACAGGGCAGTAATGGAAAGGAAGGGGACAAATTGAATACAATCAAGGAAGTATCAAATAGAGAAAATTATAAAGCAATTAAGACTAGAAGTGTCACTGGTAGAAGAGTATAGAAGAGGGAACAGATCAACAAAAATACTCGGAAAGATAGGTGTGATAAAAGCAACATGCAGTATTATAACATATCAGGATCTGTTGGTGCACTATTGCAAATAATAAATTAAAAATATCAGCATAGGCAGAAACACTTAAAAGATATGTAGATAAATTTAAAGGAAAAGTACAAAATAAGCAATTTATTGATAACTCAAAAAAGTTTTATAGAAAATTGGGAAACGAGGCAAAAGGAACTGAAACGCTACCAAAAACAAAGTAGTAGATACATTTTGGAGAAAAATCTATGAAGATCCTGTGGAACATAAAGATGCTAAATGGATAGAAGAAGTAAAAGAAAGAATAAAAAGTTCAAATGTGCAGGATATGCAATGGGATGAAGTAATGGCCAGAGACATTGAAACAAAGTTAAGAAAAGGTCCTAATTGGAAATCCCCAAGCCCAGATGCAGTACCTAATTTCTGTCTAAAAGTATTAACATCTTTGCATGAAGATTTAGCCATGAGTAAGAACTATTTATATGAGCAGTCTGAAGAGACATCAGCTTGGTTAATAACAGGAACAACGATGCTCCTCTTTAAGAGTGAAACTGTAAACTGTCCTAAAAACTATAGACCATTAACTTGCCTTCCCACAACATATAATCTATACGCTGGAATTTATGCCAACAGAGGTTGTCATTTAGAAGAAAACTCGATCATGGCAATAGAACAAAATGGTAAAAAAAGAAAGTAATATGGAACAAAGGATCAGTTGTTCGTCATAATGGAGAACTGTAAAAAGGGAAAGAATCTAAGGACGGCATGGATAGACAACAAAAAAGCATTTGATAGTATCCCACATTCATGGATAAAAGAGTGCTTAAAAATGTGTAAGATACATTCAACACTGATAGACTACATTTACAGTGACCATGAAACAGTGGCAGACCACTTTGCAATTAAGCCATGATAATGGACAAATTATTATCCCAGGGATAAAAATTCAAAGGGGAATATTATGAAAGCAGCATTGACATCTAGAAACAAAGCCCAAGCTATAAACCAATTTGCTCTTCCTAGCCTAACTTACAGTTTTGGAGTGATTGACTGGCCCCAAAAGGTGCTGGATAGGTTGGACAGGAAAACAAGAAGGATACTTCATGCTCATCAAATGATCTGTAAAAATCAGTGCATACCAAGATTATATATTCCCCATTCTAAAGGAAGTATGGACCTCCTTGAAATTGATTACATGTAGAGATCTGCAGTCGTGGGACTGCAACATATTTGCTGACCTCACAAGACCCAAATGTAGTGAAAGTTTTGAAACATGAGAAGAATAAGTCTAAAATGACTTCCCTACTTAGTTTAGCAGAAGCATATCAGCGTCAAGCGGGAATGGAAATCAAAGTAGAAGTAGATAAAAATTAGGCAGCAACTGAATGTGCCAAAAAACAAAAGAAAGAATATAAGGTGAGGGATCAGATGAGAAAGCAATAAATGTACAAAATGCATAAATATAGTTGCAAGTATAGAAAACTCTTGGAACAACCTCATGTTGATCAAGATCGAATGCAGGAATGGTTAAGGAGAGGTGAATTTAAACCAAAAGATGATAGGTTAATATTGGTGGCCCAAGACATTGGACTACGTACGCATTGGTTTACAAAGTCCATTGAACATGTGGGAGAAACAGATAAATGTAGGTTTTGTAAAACAGAATTGGAAACAGTCGCACATCTTGTAACTGGCTGTGCTATACTAATGAAAGAAGGACTGGATACTGAAAGGCATAATAATGTGGCAGGACTGTTGGCATTGGGGATTGTGCAAACATTATGATATTGAAGAGGCTGAAAAACACTGGAAACATGACCCACAAACCATTACAGAAAATGATGACGTTTATTTCACATAGGCTCAGCCATTGCCAGCAGTTCAAAAAATAGATGCGAAAAAAACAGATACAGTAGTCCATGAAAATAAGACAAACGTAGCATTGATCACTGAAATTGCTACACCCAGTGATTATAGTGTCTTATGTACAGAGAGACACAAAGTTATAAAATACCAGGATTTGCAGGCAGAAACAAAGGCAATGTGGAAGAAGGATATCCAGACAGTTCCAGTAGTAGTAGTAGTAGTAGGGAGTAATGGGTCTTATAAAAAAGAATTTACAGTCGTACTTAGATGTTACCGATTCATGTAACTCTATGAATTTGCAGAGGAGTCATTATTGGGCACATTGCGGGTGCTGCGAAGAGCACTTCTGGATAACATCAGAGATTGAAGCAATACTAATTTCATGAACTTTAGTCATGCTTTCACTTAGGAATGGGGTCCATTCCTGTCATAGTATTAGAAACCCAAAAGACTTGGAGAAGTTATGAAAAGAAGATGTAGCAAACATACTGGCAGACAAATTTAGCTCTTACTTTACTCCTCTCTGCCCCTCAATATCCCCTTAGGAAATACCATCAAATATAATATCTCCTACTTTCACTAGGGAACATGTCTTGAATGCTCTCTCTATGACCAAGAACACTGCGTCAGTGGGCCCAGGCAGTATCCCAGGATGCCTCTAAATAGCATGAAACATGACCTATTGTGCTGTCTGGAATTATTTAACTGTAGTCTGCAAACAGGCATCGTGCTTCACAAATGGAGAACAGCAACAGTCATCCCTCTGCATACAGCTTGGCCATCTACAGACCCTGGAAACTACAGACCCATAAGTCTCACTAGTCTCATAAGCAAAGCCTTGGAAAGAATCATCATGGAAATGGTCAGTATTGACATAAGAAACCTCCAGTCATTAGACCCAGTCCAGTTTGGTAAGCCTGTTGGTCTTATGGGTAGAGTAACATAAGTGGAAGGATAAAGTGGTTTGATTGCACTGTGTTGTATTGAAATAAGATTAGTTGTCTAGGTTTAATTGACTCCTATTAAATTTAAGGAATAGCGAATGTTACAGGATCATAGAACTGTGGTGGTAAGGAAGTTTCCCCTTACCCGTAAAGTCCTGTAGTCTCACAGTTAGTGCGTTAAAAATGTGGGGGTGTTGGGGGTGCTGGAGATAACTATTTTTTTGTCATTTTTTAATGTCAACAATATGCATCCAATTTAGTATTTCTTTAGTTTGATACACGACAGTTTGCAGACTTATTGTTGATTTATCAGTGTTTTCTTTGAAGGCTTGGTTTGCATTAGAATATGGTTACAGAAAAAGACAACTTCCTTATTGCTGTCACTGGAGGTGTGTGTGGGGGGGTCATGACAGAGACTGACCTTAGCGATATACTGCTAATAAGAAACAGGTGGAATCAGTTCAGATATTCTGACAGTATACATGAAGATTTCCATAGAACCCCTTATCTATAAGAAGTAAGAGATGTTCTTCGTGTTTCACTGTTGCAGTCATCACATTTGGGTTATCTGCTTGCAGTAGCCCTCAGTCGGCCTGATTATCAAAGTCTTGGGTCCTGCGTTGGTTGCTGTCTCATCTTCTAGTCAGGGGTATAAAGCATGCAGCCGACGCCATTATATCAGTCTTTCTTGCCGTGCGGTGCCCAAAGCAGAAGCAGTTCGCAAGTGCCGGTCGGCCTACTCCTGAAATTTTTGTTTATGGGTTTCAGAACCGAAGTCTTCAACTAAAGCTAAGTACCCCGTTGGGGAAACTTTTTCTTGCTCTAAACCAATGTAAGTAAAAGTCAATAATTGTATTTCTTGTGGAAAGCAAATACCTCATAAAGATTTTCATTCGTACTGTATTCCTTGCCTAGGCCTTGACCACGCCGTACCTCGCTGTCGGTTTTGTGCCTTATTTAAACCACGTACTTTTCATCGTCAGTATATTTTCACTTCTAAATATTTTGGTGCTCAGTTCAGTTATCCAGATATGTCTTCGGTAAGCCACCCGACTACCGACATTCTGAAAAAATGCAAAGATAAAGACAGAGACAGGCCGCCTAGGTCCAAAGCTGGCGATGACGCTGCTCCTATGCTAGTCGCCAGTTTGCCGGTACTCAGTGAGGCGCTTTCGCAGCCCCTGATACCCACTACTTCAGATTCGCAGGCCTCTACTGAGACCCATTCAGAGTCCGGTATGCCGTGAGATGCTTCAACTGTAGAACCTGCGGATGTCTCTACCTTAGATAGGTCCGGAGCTACTGTGCAGGCACCAGCTTCTGAGGGTGTATTCAGGCCTACTGACTTGCATATTAAACAGATGCCATCTTCTTCTTCAAGGCCTAAAACTCGAACCATGCCTAGGAAACCGACGACCAGACTGCATGGTCAGGCCTCTGTGCCTAAAAAACAAATTATAAGAATGGCTGAAGATCTTATTACTTTAATGAGGGGAAGCCAACCTTCTCCCTCTAAGAGACCTAGGACTGAATTTGCTTATGATATTTCTGACCAGGATTCTGAAATTTCTGTCTCCTCTAATGATCAGGATTTACCCTTATCCACCTATGAGGATTCTGATGCAGAGGATTCTATTCCCTCTGCTTCTCCCCTAGAGGATTTTTCTTTTGGTGAAACCTTGCATACTCTTAGGGAGCATTTTCACTGGGAAAGCCAGGATTACTCTGATTCTAAAAAGAGACTTTCTTACTCCTGCCCCAACACAGGCCTTTATCTATCCCTTAAATCAAAAGTGCAGATAGGGAGTTCCGGTTGAATCGTACCAATTTTATTACAAGTCCAGAACACGAAGACACACAATATCACACCAGCATGAACGCCAATTAATATCCACAAGCGTTTTCGTCTTGTATTATAGACTTCATCAGATGAATGACAAATCCATTAGTGACCTATATATATAATACCATTAATTAAATAATCAATTAATCAAATAAAGATAATTAAAAAACACTTCAAACCAAATTCTCATTAATAGTTATTAAAAAAACATTCAGTATGCGTATCAATTATAAGTTACGTTAAAAATTAAATTACAAAGTGTATGTTAAGTACCCTATTTCCGTTTTTGAAAAAATAATTAATTTAATATGTTTAAAAAATATATAATAAAAATAAATAAATAAAATGAATTTCATTCTACACCCAGCACTATTGTCTCCTAATTAATTACTGCCATCTCATGGCAAATCTAGGTAGTGCCTGTTTCATTTTTACAATTTGGCAGACCTTAATTTTAATAAGGGTTTGATGGAAATAAATTCATTTAAACCAGGGGGGTGGTCTGCTTGTAGGGATAGCTGCCACCATAATTCCCTAAATTCTATCATGTCCTCCCAAGGACCACCTCTAATGTTGGTTTTAATTTGTTCCAAAACCATAAAACCAAAGGTAGCTTCTGGGCAATTTTTAGAGTGCTTAAAAAGTGCATTAGTTTCTTTATTAACTGAAATTTCATATATATGCTCATATATCCTTCTCTTGAGCATTCTTTCAGTTTTTCCAATATAAAAGGAACTACATTTTTTACACACTGCTAAATAAATTATTCCTCTGGAATCACAATTGTGATAATCAGTATTATAAACCCATCTTCTTCTACTTTCCAAATAATATTTGTCTATATTAAGGATGTAAGGGCATTGTTTGCATCGGCCACATTTAAAGGTACCTTTTCTTCCTTTATTTTGTGGCCCTCCCTGCTTATTTTCCAATATACCTTTCATGTTAATGGATTTTTTATACGTAATCTTCTGTGGTATCGTCTTCACAATGTCTAAATCAGTGATGGCTGTAAAAGTTCGCCACTCCTTTAAAAATAACTTTTTACAAAGTTATTACCATTATATTCCAAAATTAAATTATGTCCATAATTTTCCCCATTTATCTCTTTGTTTAGTTCAAGGGTTTTCCCTTTATTGTTTATAATGGGTTGAAATTTAGTTTGCAGTACTTCTTTCTTTACTTTATCTATCCCTCCTGTACTGGACATTGTTGATGATGCCTTTTCGGAATCTAGCTTGGCCCCTGACTCTTTACCTCCTGCTCCCAGAAAACCTGATGGATATTACAGGGTTCCTCATTCTCACAAGTTTCTTTTTAAAAATCTTACTGCGGATCCTGAAACCATTTCACAGGGACCCAAGGGCATTAAGGCTACTACTGCCAAAAATCCTACCCCCTCTGATAGAGATTCCAGGGCCCTGAATAGATGGGGTAAGAAGGTGTACACCTCTGCAACCCTGGCCATCAGGGCCCTAAATTGCCAGTTTCATATGTTAAAGTATCAGCAGCATATTATTGCATTGCTTAAACAGAAAATGATGTTGATTCCTGATTGTGCTGAAAATAAAGATTTACAGGATTGAATGCATTCTGCTGAACAGGTTGGAAAACATACTTTGCAATGTGGTTTTGATTCACTAGAGGCATCTTGCTGGGCTGCTGTCACCGGGTCTGTAATTAGAAGGCATGCTTGGCTTAAGGAGAAATCTTTGCCAGATCATGTTAAAACTAAATTGCTGGATGCTCCCTTAAATCAGGACCGCCTGTTTGGCAACAAAACAGAAGTAGTACTTAAAAAGATGGAGGAAAAAGCTAAATCTATGCAAACTGTTAAATATTTCTTACAAGTGCAGCCTCCAAGATTTAGTAGGCATTGGCCCTCAAAAAATTGGTCCTTTCCTGCCACTTCCAGGCCTTCTTAGTTCAAACCCAGAACCAGCAGAACAACCAGGCTTCAGTCCCAGGGTACGCACAGGACTAAGCAGTGGGGGGCTCCCACTTCCAAATCAGGGAGTAGTAAGACTCCCCCCATGGTAAGCTGTCTCAATGACTTAACTTTAAAACCTCCAAGCACTTCTCAACTGATTGCTCCTTTAAGGGGAAAGATTGCTCTGTAAGCAAAAAACTGGGAACTCATTACCCAGGACAAATGGGTTTTAAACATAGTTTCCCAAGGATACAGATTTCACTTCCACACGTTACCAACCCCAAACGGTTGGCCAGATCTACCCCCAAATCAGTGGGCAGAGGCTCAAAAGCAAGTACTCTCTCTCTCAAGATTAGAGGCTATTCAGACTGTACCAGCAGAGGAAAAGAGACAAGATTTCTACTCAAGACTTTTCCTGGTACCCAGAAAAGACTACTCATGGTGCCCTATCCTGGACCTTTCTGTCATAAACACCTTTTTGATGATTCCAAAATTCAAGATGGTAACTCTTCACCAGTTGCTTCCCATGATAGGCAAAGATGTCTGGATTTAAAGAAAGCCTACCTGCACATCCCAATCAGGGAATCTTCAGAAGATACCTGTGCTTCAAAGCAGGCTGCATGCACAGTTCTCTGTACTGCCCTTTGACTTATCTATTGTGCCCAGGGTATTCACAAAGTGCCTAGCCCCAGTCATTGCATTTTTCAGGTAAAGAAATATTCAAATATACCCATACCTGGACGATTGTCTAATTCAGGCAGAAAGCCAGGACATACTTTTGAATCATCTGGCATTTGTACAAAAGGTGCTAACTTCTCTGGGATACACCATAAACAAGAAGAAATCACAGCTGGTGCCCTGTCAACAAACTATATTCCTGGGAGCAAGCTTGAACACAACTTCCCAGATGGCTTTCCTCACTCCAGAGAAACAAATTAATTTGACAACTTACTTCAAACTAGTGGCCACAAAAACCCTGCTATCTGCAAGGCAAATACTGCAAGCCTTGGGGTTCATGGCCTCGTGCAGTCTACTAATTCCATATGCAAGACTGCGTATGAGGAAACTACAATGGTATCTAAAAAGCCTATGGTGTCAACATTCTCAGGATCTAGAAGCAATGATTCCTATCATACCTTGCCTACGGTTAGAATTCCTTTGGTGGGCAGAGGCCTGCCACCAAATCAGGGAACTACCATTCATTCTACCCCCTGCCGCCCAAACCCTAACAACAGACGCATCAGACTATGCATGGGGGGCTCACCTGGCAGGGAAGTGGATTCAGGGCAAATGGAACCCAAGTCAAATGCACCTGCATATCAATCAAAAAGAAATGTTAGCTGTACAGAATGCTCTGACAGCCTTCAAGGACTACATTCTTCCAGGATAGTTAATGGTAAAGATGGACAACACCACTGTTATGTGGTACATAAACAAGCAGGGGGGTACTCATTACTACCCCCTCTGCAGACTAGCCGTGGCCCTGTGGAACACAGCCTTGAGCTACCAAGTGCATCTACAGGCTCAATTCTTGCCAGGAAAACTAAATATACTGGCAGATGAACTAAGCAGAAATCTAATGGACCCACACGAGTGGAAACTGCAACCAAAGACTTTCAACATGTTGATAAACAAATGGGGGAGCCCAGATATAGACCTGTTTGCCTCCCCCAGAAATACCAATTGGACAAATTCTGTACAAGGACTCCCCACAAACAAGCTTGGAAATTGGATGCTCTGTCCTTCAGCTGGAAAAATCTATCAGTTTATGCCTTTCCTCCTCTGCCTCTCTACTCCAAAGTACTACTAAAGATCAAACAGGACAAACCAAGGATGATACTGATTGCACCAGACTGGCCACGCCAACACTGGTACCCGCTTTTGTGCAGTGTGTCACAGCTAGCCCCATGGCACCTGCCTCAGACCCCTACCCTGCTGTCAAAGCAGGGGAGCCAGATTCTGCACCCCCAGCTTCAAACCCTGAACCTGGCAGCCTGGCTAATTACCTAATGTCCCTGTTACCATCCCTCAGTAAACAAGTGTTGGATGTCATTTTGGAGGTAAGGAGGCCTAGTACTAGAAAATCTTATGCTGAAAAAGGGAAAAGATTCTGCACCTGTAGCCAAACTCAAGGGATGGCCACAGCAGCGCCCAATTTACCTCAGATTCTTCAATACTTAACTGAGATGCTTGACAAGGGCCTTTCCTTTTCCTCCATCAAAATTCACGCCTCAGACATTTCAGCTAATTACAACACAGAACCCACCCCTCTTTTCTTACCCACTGCTCAAGCAGTTTCTCAGAGGGGCCAAAAACTTAAGGCCACCCAGAAGACCTCCAACTCCAGCCTGGGACCTTAACTTTGTATTGGAAAAACTCACTCTGCCTCCTTTTGAGCCAGCTGCATGTGCAGAGTTCCTTTCTTGGAAAACAGATTTTCTTTTAGCAATCACTTCAGCAAGATGGGTATCTGAATTACAGGCCCTTATGGCAGTGGAGCCTTTCATCATTTTTCATGTGGACAGGGTGTCCCTCAGGACCAATCCCTCCTTCATGCCCAAGGTGGTATCCAGTGTGGCTTTTAATCAATCCATTCATTTTCCAACCTTCTTTTCTAATCCACAGAATAAAGGGGAATGGATACTGCACTCCTTAGATGTGCACAGACAACTTAGATTTTACTTGGACAAGACTAAACCTCAAAGGAAATCTGAACAACTGCTGGTGGCATTTGCTGCAGGAGCAGAGGGGAAGGCTATTTCAAAGCAAACCATTTCTAAATGGATAGGCCATTACATTCATTTCTGCTATAAGCACCATGGAAAACCTATCCCACAGGGGATTAGACTCCATTGAACCAGGGCTGCATCTACCTCTACAGCCTTTCTCAGGGGTGTCCCTACCAGAGACATCCTAGAAGCTGCTACCTGGAGTTCTGTACATACCTTCACAAAGCATTACCATTTGCCAATTTTCTCTAAATCCAGAGCTGGCTTTGCCACTGCAGTCTTGCAGGGCCTTATAGCTGGTCCTAATGCTATCTAAATTCCTCCTCCCATCTTTAGCTTTGGGAATCTACCCAAATGTGATGATTGCAACAGTGAAACACGAAGAACATAGTACAGTTGTGGGGACTATATTACAAAACCGAAAACCCATTACAGCGAATACAACAACACCGACACACATAGCCCGAACCGCAAATACGCCAAACCCCCTAAACCGCGAAATTTAAAATCTTGAATAGTCATAGTCGGCCAATACCACCGCGCACTACATACCCAAACATAATAAGTAAAACACATACATACACTAACCAAACCCTACTTCTAACCCTACACTAAACCTTACATACTTTGCTATCTATGCACTTACCTTAACCCGCACCCTAACCCTAAGGTCCGTAACTATCGCACACTTACCCTACAAACATATACCCAAACAAAACAAATAATCTACACACATGCACTTAACAAAACCTTATTTCTAACCCTACACTAAATCTTACATACATTACCTATCTATACACTTACCTTAACCCGCACCCTAACCCTAAGGTCCATAACTATCGCACACTTACCTTACGGAGCTATACCGCAGATGGGCCAACCATGACAGTTCGACATTTAGTTTTTCGCGGTTTTGGATGTTCGCCGTTACCATCTACATTTATGGTAAGTGTACACAACTGTACTTTCCTGTTCAAATTCTGGAGAAATGGCAATTCTGAGTTGCCTATATGACCAAGAAATAGCATACTACAAGGTTTGACTCTCCATCCATTACTACAAAATTCTGAAGCTACAGCAATGCCTGCATCAAGTGCCCCTACCCATCTATGATAGCTTGGAAAGACAGGAATCCAGTCAAATATCTATTCTTCATATATTGAGTACATCAAATAACAACCTTTGTCTGTTTTGTCTTTTGAAGGGTTTGGAGACTTAGATAACTTCTGAGAAGTTTGTAAAACTGTTGCAGTATTTCCAAATTCTAACACTGATTGCTGTATTAAAGGTCATCAAGGTTTACAGCCATATGGCCTGAATATTTTTTTCCCTCCAGTAGTCTTTTATTAAAGTGAAGGTTCAAGTTCACCTTTTTGAAGTACTTCTTGAACTTCTGCAGTTTATGGGGAAAATTTGCATTTTTTTTCCTCTAACTGCAGTATTCTTTCCAGAATTAAGAATTATGTAAAATAAATGAATTTAGAACATTTTAGTTGGTTTTCATGATCATTTAATAAATATGTCACTTCTGTGGTGAAGTTATCATGTCCTCTATCAGAAGTAATTTAGCTAGAAAGGCTGAAGCTTAAGTTTCATCTCAGATGTATATTGCCTGGCTGTTTCACTTGAAATTTTATATGACTGATCCCAGTGTTTGATGCTGATGTTTTCAAATTTATTCTTTCATTGTTGTGTGCATGGTTAAGGGTTGCAGACTTCCATTCTTTGCCCACATAAAATGGGACATCTGCAACTCTGTAACTACGTGTACTATTCTGTCTTCTATACATGTAATTTCAAACTGCCTGCAGTCAGATCAGGCAGTTACTTTATGGATGTCTAAGTGTGCCTTTGCTCCTTTTGTCACAAACCCAAATGTCCTTCAAGGATGCATCTGCAGTCATAACAAATGGGTTGTCCTGTCGTCAGGCAGCCCCTTGGTCGGCCGGATTCCAAAGTCTGGGTCCGGCTTCGGCTGATGTCGCACTTCACCCGACGTCATCTCTGCTGGTCTTCGGGTATAAAGGCATCAGCCGACGCCATTTTCCCCAGTCTTTCTTGCCGCGTGGCGCCCGAAGCAGAAGCTGTTCGCAAGTGCCGGTCGGTCAGATCCAGAGATTACTACTACCGAATACTACTTCGAAGACTTCTAAAAAGCTAAGTACCCCGTTGGGGACTCTTTCTTGCCTCAGCCGATGTCAGAAAAAGTCAATAACTGTTTAACTTGTGGGAAACAAATACCTCATAAAGATTTCCACTCTTACTGCCTGCCTTGCTTAGGCCCAGACCACGACGTAGCAGCCTGTTCGGCCTGTGCTTCCTTCAACCGACGACGCTTAGGCGTCGGTCGGAGTTTGCTGAACAGTTTTTCGCTCAGATTTTGCGTACATTATGCCGCCGGATCCTCCGACTACCCAAATTGTTAAAAACGCAAAGAAAAGACCGACACTCGCGGTCCGTGGTTTCGGCGAAACCACGGTTAAGCAAGCGAGTGTCTCGGTTTCGGCGAAACCGAGAAAGCGATCAATCTTCAGCCGAATCCATGACTACTACTGAGGCTCCTGCTACCTTAGTTGAATCGGCCTCAGAAGTTTTGCCTACTACTGTGGTTCCTAGTGATTTATCAGACACCATCCCTTTGGATGTCTCTACCCCAGCACGTGGTGCTGCTAGGCCTCCTGCAGCCATGTCTATTAAGGCCTTTGCCAGGGCTAAAGCAGCCAAAACTGTTAAATCAGTGCCTGTTAAGCCCCCTTCACACAGGCCCACTTCTAGTTCACAAATGCTTACTCTGGCAGAGGATTTAATATCCTTAATTAGAGGATCCCAATCTCACCCAGACAGGGCCTCTCAGCCCCCAGAAAAGAGATCTAGGGCAGAGCCCCCCGAGCCAGTGTCCTCTGATGATTCTGCGGATGACTCAGACATTACAGACCAGCCAGAGGCTCCTTTTTCTACTTATGAAGATTCAGATGCTGAAGAATCCATTCCATCTGCCTCTCCACCAGAGGAATTTTCCTTTGGGGAAACCTTGCCATGAGAGAACAATTCCAATGGCAGGGACAAGATTTCTCAGATTCAAGAAAAAGGCTTAGGACATTTCTGCACTTACCACAACATAGGCCCTTAGCTATACCTCCAGTACTGCCTGTTGTGGAGGATGCATTTAATGATGTTTGCACCGCTTCTGATACTTTACCTCCAGCCCCTGCCAAACCAGATAGATTTTACAGGGTGCCAGACACTCATCACCACCTATACAAGGCCCCACTTGCAGATCCTGAGACTATATCCCAGGGGCCTAAGGCAGTAGCCTCGACCTCAGCAAAAAACCCTATTCCTTCTGAAAGGGAATCCAGGTCCTTAGAGAGATGGGGGAAAAAAGTTTACACCTCTGCTACTCTCTCAGCTAGAGCTTTAAACTGTCAGTTTCATATGATCCAATACCAAGAGTTTATGCTTGATCAGTTAACTAAGAAGCTGTCCTCTGATGACTCCTTAGATAAGAAATATGTTTTAGAAATGATAAATAACATCCAACAGGTTAGTAACCATTCTTTAAAATGTGGCTATGATGCACTGGAGGCTTCATTTAGATCAGCCATGACTGGCACAGTGATAAGAAGGCATGCATGGTTGAAAGAACAGGTCTTGCGGATCATGTTAAAAGCAAAGCTGTTAGATGCTCCTATGGATAAGACCAGTCTATTTGGTACACCTGCTCAGCAAGTAATGAAGAAAATGGAAGAGAAGGCAAAATCTGTACAAACAGTTAAGGATTTCTTACAGGTTCAGCCCCCAAGGTTTAGCAGGAACTGGCCTGCCAAAAATTGGTCCTTTCCAGACTCCTCAAAATCTCAAAGAGGCAGGAATAGACGCTCTAGAGGCAGAAATCAATCCAGAGGAGGTGCCTACAGAGGACGACAGTGGCAAGGCAATAACTGAGGCACAGACACAACCACTGCCACTACAACAGGACAATCACAGTGACTTGGTTCTGACACCGCCTACCAGGGAGCAAATAGCAGCACCTTTAGGCGGAAAGTTAGCCATATTTTCAAAAAATTGGCACTATATCACAAAAGACAAGTGGATTTTGCAAACCATAGACCAAGGCTACAGGTTCCACTTCCACACCTTACCAGTAAAAAGAGGAATGCCAAACCTACCTCCAAATCAAAAAACAGAAGCTCTAAAGCAGATAGCGGAATTAACAAAGATGAGAGCTGTGGAAAGAGTACCTATAACAGAACAGGGCAAAGGATTCTACTCCAGACTCTTCCTAGTACCAAGGAAAGAGAAAAGACCTATTCTCGACCTGTCCGTCTTAAACACATACATCATTGTCCCAAAATTCAAAATGCTGACCCTACAGCAACTTCTTCCCATGCTGGGCAAGGAGTGTTGGCCGGTAACTCTAGATCTCAAGGAGGCATACCTGCACGTCCCCATACGACCAAATTGCAGAAGATACCTCAGATTTCTTGCAGGATCAGAGCATTATCAATTCTCAGCATTGCCCTTTGGCTTATCTACTGCGCCCAGAGTATTCACAAAATGCCTGGCATCAGTAATCGCTCACTGCAGGCTACAGGAATCCAAATTTATCCATACCTGGACGACTGCCTGTTACAAGCGGACAACAAAAGCAAGCTGACAACAGATTTACAAAGAGTCATTTGCTTACTACAAGCCCTGGGATACACAGTCAATTTACAAAAGTCAAGACTGATACCATCCCAAACAAGAACATTCTTGGGTGCGGAATTGGACACAGTAAAACAAATGGCATTCCTAATGGCAGAAAAACAAAACAACTCCCTCTTTACTTCTTGGCATTAACAAAGCAGAACAAACTAACAGCAAGAAAAGTACTGCAGGCCTTGGGCTTCATGGCATCATGCATAATCTTGGTCCCACATGCCAGACTGCATATGAGAAAGCTACAGTGGTACCTAAAGAATTTATGGTCTCAACACAGGCACAGCTTAGAAACCGAAATCCCACTAATCCCATGCCTGAAACAGGAGTTCCTATGGTGGGCTCAAGCATGCCAGTCAAACCCAGGCTTACCCTTCCACAACTTTCAAGCAAGCCAAACCATCACAACAGACGCCTCAGACCTAGGCTGGGGGGCGCACATGTTGGACAAATGCATACAAGGATTGTGGACTCAAGACCAGCTGCACCTGCACATAAACCAAAAAGAAATGCTGGCAGTAAAACTAGCAATCCAGAAATTCAGACCATTCCTCAAAGAAGGCCATTTAATGATAAGGACAGACAACACCACAGTCATGTGGCACATCAACAAACAGGGAGGCACTCATTCATACCTACTATGCAGAATGACTCTGGACCTTTGGAATATGGCTCTGAGCTACAACATCCAGTTACAGGCAATATTTGTGCCGGGAAAAGAAAACACCCTAGCAGACATGTTAAGCAGAACCACCTCGGATGCTCACGAATGGATGCTACACCCGAACATCTTCAAGGCCATCACAAAGAAATGGGGAATGCCACAAATAGACCTATTCGCATCCCCACTCAATCACCAGCCGAAAAAATTCTGCACAAGGACATACCACCCATTTGCATGGAAGGTGGACTCTCTATCCTTCAGTTGGAAAGGCATGACAGCATATGCATTTCCACCTCTTCCTTTGATGCACAAGGTACTACTGAAAATCAGAGAGGAATGCCCAAGGATAATCCTGATAGCTCCGAATTGGCCAAGACAACACTGGTATCCATTGCTGAGGAGCATGTCTCGGGGGAGAATGTGGTCAATACCCCTGATGCCTTTGATGTTAACTCAGAACAACTACAACATCATGCACCCAAACCTAAAAACCTTGCAACTGACTGCCTGGAACATCACATAGCAGCATCTAACCC
Source organism: Protopterus annectens (assembly GCF_019279795.1). NCBI lineage: Eukaryota > Metazoa > Chordata > Ceratodontiformes > Protopteridae > Protopterus > Protopterus annectens. Next base: position 1,698,905,200 of record NC_056737.1, on the reverse strand, counting down.
AGACCTATCCCAAAGGGTTAAAGACATTATCCTTGAAGCACGCAGACCTTCAACAAGAAGGAACTATGCAGGAAAATGGAAAAGGTTTGTCATTTAGAGTGCTGAAAGAGGAAAAGATGTGTCGAACATAGATATTGCTAACATCCTGGAGTACTTGGCAGAGCTTCTACATACAGGCCTGTCCTATTCCTCCATCAAGATACATGCATCAGCTATTTCAGCAGAGTACAGCTTGATCCACCTGTCTTTTCGCATCCTCTACTCAGGCAGTTCCTCAGAGGGATCAAGAATGTAAAACCTCCTAGGAAACCACCATTACCAGCATGGGACTTGAACTTTGTGCTAGAAAAATTAACACTCCCTCCATTTGAACCAGCAGCAACAGCAGATCTTCAACACCTATCATGGAAAACTGCTTTCCTACTGGCAATTACTTCAGCAAGGAGGGTTTCGGAACTACAGGCCTTAATGGCAGTACAACCCTTCCTAATCTTCCATCAAGATAGGGTGTCCATGAGAACTAATCCTACATTTATGCCTAAGGTGGTATCCAGAGTGTCTTTAAACCAGGCAATCCACCTACCTACCTTCTTTCCCAACCCACAGAACAGGAGGGAAAGACTGCTGCATACCTTGGATGTACATAGACAGTTACGCTACTACCTGGACAGAACCAAAGGTAACAGAAAAACTGACCAGCTTTTAGTAGCCTATGCAACAGGAAGGGAAGGAAAAGCAATTTCCAAACAGACAATCTCTAAATGGATAGGAAATTGCATAAGATTCTGTTACTCCTACCATGGAAAACCAATTCCACAGAACATAAGACCTCATTCTACAAGGGCAACAGCCACTACCACAGCTTTCTTACGAGGAGTGGCAACCAAGGACATTATTGAGGCAGCTACTTGGACCTCCGTGCATACATTTGCCAAGCATTATAATCTACCTCCATACTCTAGATCCCGAGCAGGGTTTGCCACTGCTGTACTGCAAGGGATCCTAACTACACCATAATTTTTTCTTCCTCCACCCCTAGTTTGGCTATTATTTGTTATGACTGCAGATGCATCCTTGAAGGACATAGTACAGTTTTGTACCTACCATAAATGTAGATGTCCGAACAGGATAGCATCTGTAGTCAGGATTACCCACCCTCCTTCCCCTCTGTGGTACTCCTAGGGTATTTACCCTCCTAATAGCTAGCTAGGGGGGAGTCTCTTATGGTGTATTTGTTTGTATATATGTACATACATGCTTATTTTTTGTGTTTGCCTTCTACTTTTTTGGAAACATTGGCATTTATCCAAAATTTAGCTTTCCAAGAGGGCAACTGGCATCTGGGGCAAGAAACACTGAGGAAAATGGCGTCGGCTGATGCCTTTATACCCGAAGACCAGCAGAGATGACGTCGGGTGAAGTGCGACATCAGCCGAAGCCGGACCCAGACTTTGGAATCCGGCTGACCGAGGGGCTGCCTGACGACAGGACAACCCATTTGTTATGACTGCAGATGCTATCCTGTTCGGACATCTACATTTATGGTAGGTACAAAACTGTACTTTTTATTTATTTATTTATGTATTTTGTTTACTTCTCATAAACTGTTAATAAAATGAGTTAAATTTTTAATATGCTGGCTTGGTAAACATTTCCCAGAGGTAGTAGAAGCAGAAATTCACACAAATTATTTATCTGTTTGCATTTCTGTACTGAGAATGTCCAGCCAGGCAACAAGAAACCCCTTTTCAGCGATGGCCTGGGAAGAAACGCTCCTGCTACATTAGCCGTAAGTAATAAAAGTGTATACAAACAACAGTTATACAAACTATAGATGCAGTAGCATTTGTATATAATGATATCTGATATTGTCATTTTCATTCACTCCTCAACTGATGGGTTTCAGATCTGACTCGGCCGCTTCTTCCAGATCCTCAGATCCAAACTCTCAAGCTCCTCCCTTTACCCATAATGCCTTCCTAGCCTAATAGACCTCAGGTCTCGTGAGCTGCCATATAGCTAAAGACGCAGATCTTATCGCTCTCAAGCTGCTGGTGTTTTTCAGAGTTGAAACACTGAATCTTTAATTTTTTTTTCCTTCAATAGGCTCTCTTCTGGATTTCTGTCACCTTCCTACCTTTATTCCAGTAAATTTCTTTTCTTTTAGTCGAGTCCTCTTTCTTCTGTGATATTTACCAAGACCTCAGTATTTCCTTCCAGTACTGTTGCTGGTACTTTGGCTTCTTCTCCCTGTACTCTTCCTGCCCTTTTTAGGGTACTCTTGACTACCATTGCTAGTAGTTTTTCTTGCTTTTTCTTCTTCCAAAAAAAAAAAAGTTTTATATATATAATTTCTGCATAATTATAGTTATTTTCTTTATGAGCCTTCCCTCTTTTTAGGAACATGCAAGGGGTGGCTGATAAACCAAATGGCTTCAAGAAATGCATCTCCTATTGGCACAAAATATGTAATTCAGATGCCTACAGGGAATGCGTCTGTTGTTTGGACAGTGCCCATTTAGATGTGGATTGTACAGTTTTTGCCAGCTTCAACTCTAGGTTACTCATGGATAGTCACAACAAGCTAGTTTTAAAGGTCTTCCTTTTCCTTCCTCTATTTCAGCTGGTGCTCAACCCCCCCTCTAAAAAAAATCTGACAAATGGAAGCCCTACTCTGCTTCCAAAGACAGAGATCTCTGAATTCTACAGTCTCTTCAGCTCCTTTCCCAGAGCCACCGCCAAAATGTCAAAAAAGTCGGATCTGACTAATTTGGATCTTATTGCTTCAAAAACAAAATCACCTCAGATCCAGTCACCTCTTCGTTTGCCGGATCTAATACCTTCTTGACTCCCTTCCCTGTTTTTCTCCTTACGAGCACTCGAGGCCACCATCTACTGGCTCCTCGCTCAGGTCTTCCAGGAGTTTGTCCAAGGCTGAAGTGGATAGGATGATGAGAAAATTCCTTAAAGCTCAGATCCAGATGGGGGTAATTCCATATCTGTCTCCCATCAGATCCCTGAACCTGCCCATGATTAGTCATCCTTTAGTTTCACCTTCTCTGATGTGGCCTGTCATTTTGGAACCCTCGGATCCAAGTTCCCTGGGGTGTCCTCATCGGATCTGAAAACACTTCATTCTTCGACTCTGGTCACTACCCTGAGCCGTCTGACTCTGAGCCTTTCAGAGCTGGAGGACTCTTGGAGCTGAAACATCGAGCTGGATCTGGGGGAACCAGGGTCAACTCTGAAGTTATCAGAGCCATCCCTGCCTCTCGGAGCTTTGACTCTGTAAAGCCTGGGTCCAACTCCATCCGTGGGTGGAGAGCTTACAAGGTTTCAGGGTCGGCAGTGCAGGAAATGTCAGCTCTACTACCTCCAGCTTTGGTCTCCCCTAGGCACTTTCCCTTCCAGATTCTGGAGAGGGCTTTCTCTTTATCCAGAGAAAGGCATCTCTACCCCCTCAGATCATATCACTCTGCCACCTTCAGGTCTTTGCTCTGAGCCTCAGACTTCTCTTTCAGTGGGACAGCAAGCCTGTTGAAATCTCCAGTCAGTCTTCCAGGACTCCCTGAACACTTCCGACACTTCATCAGACCATCCCACTGATGAGGTCTCTTGGAAGAGAACATGTAAAAGGAGACATTTAGATTCAGCTCAGGAATCTCTCAATGAGTACACCAATTTCCATGAAGGGGAAGGGTCCCTCATATCTCCACCTGAAGACATCTCCATTGGAGACTTTCTTGAACTCCTAAAGCAAAAAGGTGGTTGGTCTTCTGACATCCCATCCCAAGAGGAGTCAATGTTCCTAGAGGCTTTTGGGTCTGTCCCAGCTATGTCTTGGGTGGCCCCCTGACTGATGAACTTATAGACTTCATTTCACACCAGGCTTGGAAGGAGCTGGGTACTCTGCAGCAGATCCCTAAGTACTCAGACAAATTCTTAGCCCCTCTGGACAGATCACACTGGATCAAGGGGGACCCATTTGATGCCACGGTTATGGCAGCAGCCACTAAGAAAGAGCTTGTGGAGTAAAGTTCTTATGTCCGTCCCCCTAACATGGAAACTAGGGCCTTGGACAGATTTGGTAAGTGTTAAATTACCAGGCACATTTCATGAGCTTGCCAAGAGATTTGATTAAGGAGCTCACCAAATCTTTTTCTGGGTCCCTGTCTGCAGAGGACCAAAATAGAGCCTTTTCGCATCTGGCCACCCTTCAATATATAACTAACATGTTCATGAGGCTGATTTCCCACATGGCATACGGTAACTCACGGAGTTCGGATTCAAGATGACCATTAAGAGACATGCCTGTATGCACCTATGCAACTTTGAAGAGCCCTTCAGGTCTTCATTCATCACTGCTTCATTTGATGGATCTTCCTTATTTGGCCCGAAAGTAAAACAAATGCTTTCCAGAAGTGAGCAAGGAAGAAGGAACTTGTCTGCCGTAGGAGTATATTTTTCTACACCTCAAAGACCCTTTTCCTGGAATCAATGAGGAGGTAGAAAAATGTGGTTCTGCAAATCCTAGGGTCCTTTCCAAGACTCATGGGGATATAGTTCTTCCAGAGGCAGAGGGAAGAACTCTTATGGAAGACACCATCCCTGCTGCAGAAGTTGCCCACAGAACCAGGGTTCCTTGTATTCCTTCTTGCACAAACCCTACCAACACTCTTGAAATGTGCCCCAAGTGTTGCTCTGTGGAGGCAGTTGGGGGGCGTGTTTGTCTCTGCACCAAAAAGCCTGGGCATCAATCACAAAAGATTCCTGGGTGCAGCGAATTATACCCAGAGGTTATATTATTCCATTTCCCAAATACCCCTTTCAAGAATTAAAAGAATCCCTGATGATCCACCCAGTTAGAGGGAGATGGCAGTATTAGAAACAGAAAAGCTGCTCAGAAAAATATTCACCCAGGAGGTCCCCCCAGACCAGACAGGATCCAGAATTTAATCAAGATTATTCTTAGTGCCAAAGAAGACAGAGGACTGGAGACCCATCCTGGATCTCAGCAGGCTAAGCCAATATGTCAAATATACAAAGTTCTAGATGGTCACATTTCAGTCCATTTTGCATATACTGCAAAAGGGTGATTGGATGTGCTTGATAGATTTTTTGGATGTATATTATCACATCAAAGTGAATAGGTGCTCCAGGAGATATCTGTACTTCTGGCTGTGAGTCATTCATTGCCAGTTCAGAGCACTGCCCTTTGGCGTCACCACAGCCACCATGGTATTCACCAAATGCAGCTCACCTGAGAGTGTTGGGGTTCAGAGTGTTCCCATAATTAGACAACTTGTTCCTAACTGCCCCGTCCAGGTATCTACTTCTATGGGCAAGGGACTACTTGCTCCAGTTGTTTCTTCATCTGACCATCACAGTCAATTACAGCAAGTTTCAGCTTACACCCATGCAGAGTCTAGAGTTCATAGGTGTTCATCTAAACACTGTCACACAGATAGCCTGCCTTCGACCTACATGAATTCAAACACTCAGATCCCAGGTCATAAAAGTGATCTTGCACAGATCTCTGCCAGCACATCTAATCTTAGCCTTGGGGTCCATGGCAGCAGATCTCACCCAAGTTCCTTTAGCAAGGTTTCACATGCAGATTCTGCAGTGGACTCTGCCGGTAGAGTGGTCTGTTCTTCAACAGCTTTTATCCGCCCCGGTTAAGATCACTCAATCATGTAAAAAATGTCTTCTTTGTTGGCTTCACTCGGGTGATATTTCTGTAGGCCATCCTTTTGTTCTTCCCCTTCCCATGGTCACGGTGATCACAGATGGCTGCCAACTGAGGTGGGGGCACTACTTGGGAGGGACAAGTCAAGGTAGGTTGTTCCCAGAAGAGGTTAAGATGCACATCAGTGTTCTGGAAATGAGAGAAGTCTTCTAGCATTGAAGGCCTTTCAAGGCATTCTCCCTTCCAGGATGATTGCTTTTCTGATGGACAATATGTCTGTGATCTGGTACATCAACAAATGGGTAGCCAGACCTTACCCACTATGTCGAGAAGCATTGAGAATGTGGCAACGGGCGATTTCTTCCAGCCGCTTTCTCATAGCAATGCACATACTGGAAAAAAACAATGTGATTGTAAACAAACCAAGCATGTCCATTTTGATGCTTCATGAGTGGTCTCTCAATTTCAGAGTGGGGGAGACAATTTTCCATTGATGGGGCCAGCCCTGCTGTGACCTTTTTACTTCTCCCCTCAACAACAAGTGCAGCAGGTTCTTTGTCCTAATCCCTTCACTGAGAGATGCTCTAGTCCATGAATAACCTTCCGGTCTTCTCTATGCTTACGCCCATTACCCATATGTCTACAGCAAGCATACCAGTTGAGCACAGTTTTCCTCATTGCACTTTTTTGGCATCATCAAATTTGGTCCCCCTTCCTCTGGCCTCATCTTCTACATTCACTGTAGATACTGTATCCCAATTCAGGCCTCCTGTCTCACCTGACAGGTGTGACTCATCCTGACATAACAGGCCTAAAACTAACCTCATGATTTCTTCAGTTCCACTGATTCCTAGACAGCCCAGGCTCTTCTCCTAGGTCTGTCATATTTTATTATCTTCTCAAAAAGCTTCTACTAAAATGATTTACAAAAGTAAAAGGAAGATATTTGTGTTCTGGGCCCTTAAGAGGGATCTGGACCTCTTTTCTGCCCCTGTACCAGCTGTACTTGATTTTTTCTTTCAATTTTCAGTGAAGGGGCTAGCTTTCCTACTACTAAGCTCCACTTGGCAGCCATTTAAACTTCCATTTAGGTGAAAATAATTCTTCTTTAGCTTCTTGTGAATTATGTAAAGCCTTTCTCAAAGGAACCTTTTTACGTAGACCTCCATTAAAGGGGGGTCTATATTAAGAAACCGAAAACCCGTTACAGCGAATGAGACAACACCGACACGCATAGCCCGAACCGCAAATACACTGAACCCCCTAAACTGCGAAATTTAAAATCTCAAATCGTCATAGTCGGCCAACACCACTGCGTGCTACATACCCAAACATAATAAATAAAACACATACATACACTAACCAAACCCTCCTTCTAACCCTACAAATAAATCTTACATACATTACTATCTATGCACTTACCTTAACCCACACCCTAACCCTAAGGTGTGTAACTATCGCACACTTACCCTACAAACATATACTCAAACAAAACAAATAATCCACACACATACACTTAACAAAACCTTACTTCTAACCCTACACTAAAACTTACATACATTACCTATCTATGCACTTACCTTAACCCGCACCCTAACCCTAAGGTCCATAACTATCACATACTTCCTTACGGTGCTATACCGCAGACAGGCCAACCATGACAATTCGACATTTCGTTTTTCACGGTTTTGGAAGTTTGCCGTTAGCATAGTTCGCACTTCACGTGTCGCTCAATTCCGATTTGCTCAAACGGATCGTCTGTCGTCTAATATAGACCCCAATAAAGGATCCTACTCCTCCTTGGTTTTTAACTATTTTGCTTCTAGCTGTGACCCAGATCCCGTTGAACCTTCAGCCAGGTAAGATCTCATGTTTTTGTTTTTGAAAACCATTTTTCTAGTCACTAATACATCAGCTAGACAAGTATCTGAACTCCAGGCTCTGTCTTCCAAACCTCCTTACCTGGTTCCTTTATGGACCACCCCATCTTTTTTTCTTAGGTAGCTTCTGAGTCTTATGTCAACCAGGTTATTAACCTCCTGGTTTTCTTTCCAAATTTTTCAAACGAGGGAGAGTATATGCTCCATCTTTTGGGTATACATAGACAACTTTAGTTTTATTTCCATTGAACCAAAGATTTCCAGAAGACTGACCAGTTGTTTGTATCCTTCTCACCTAAGAGATTGAGCAAGTCAGTTTCTAAAATTAGGCCAAGTGGTTAACCGATTGTATCTCTTTTGTTTATAGTAAAAGGGCAGCTCATTCCACAAAGTCTATGGCTGTATCCTCAGCTTTTTCTTCAAGAACGTCCATGGATGACATTTGTGCAGCTGCCACTTGGTCCAGTGCTCATACCTTTATTGCTCATTATAAATTGGATTTGGTTTCTAGGAACAGAGCTGCTTTTGGCTCTGCAATACTCCGAAATATCCTTCCTTGATGACTACCCAAGGCTCATTTAGCCGGAGACTCTGTCCCAACAGGTGAGGAATGAATGAAAATGGCAACATTAGATAAAAAAGTTGTGTAGTCATCATAGTGTTATATTTGTGTTGCCCATTTTCATTCTTCCACAACCCCCTTCCCTTTGCTTCTAGAAGGGCCTAAGGATATCACTTTGGGAACTATTGCTTCTTGTTTGAGCTACAGCTCTTTTGCTTATTCTATACCTTCTTGAGTTTTCTTAAGGTATTATCATTTGACTCCTATGGGCAGCAAACTCAATCTGAAGTATGTTAGGCTGGTAGGGCATTATGGGTAAAGGGAGGAGCTCGAGAATTTGGAAACACGGATCTGGAAGAGGCAGCCAAGTCGGATCCGAAACCGATCAGTTGAGGAAGAATGAAAATGGCCAACACAGATGTAACGTTATGGTGAGTAAGTAACTTTTTTACATTTCCAAGTAGTTATGGTAGTCAAATGGTGATAATACATACAAGAGATCTATGCCCTTTATTTCTGACAGGTTTGCTACTGAGCATATGAAATTTGTCATGCTTGATATTTTTCCTTACAATGCAATGCAAAACGGAGTTCTTTAAATGACATTTTTGAATCATTGCATAACACACCATGCATTTATTTGCAGTTCAGACTAAAGTAAAAGTATTCACATTGTTCTAAGGTGAGTTTTACAGATACATACATCATTGAGTTTTTTTACTTTTTTTTAGAAGTAAAAATGATTTTGTTTTTGTATCTGCTGCCAATCATTAGCAGACTGGAGCTCCGCTGTGGCGACCCCTAGCCGGGAAAAGCCGAAAGACACAACAACAAAATTGCAGAATAGGTTATTTGTATAATTCCTATATATCAAGCATTGGTTGCTGTAGTGGTAGGTGGGGTGCATTCCCATACATTTTAATACATTTCTAATTTAATTTACTTTATATGGTGTCAGCATATTGTTCATCTGAAATCTACAAGATTTGTTAAGTGCAAATCATTTTCTAATCTTAAATCAGGCTACATTAAAAGTAAAGGCTGACTGTAGTATCTGTAATTACCTTGTAGAAGTAACTTCATGGTTTTGTTAGCAAAGCATAATGTGAATTTGTTACCTTACAAATCATTCTTGATAGTATTACTTTACTGTGTTGATATTTATTAATTTATTCATTCTTCTGCTACTTGTTTAAGCAATTTAAGGACTGTGGTGAAGCACAAGACAGTGAAATTAATCCAAGATGGGGGTGGCTGTCTACTGCAGAACGCACGTGCATGCATGTACATAAACATACATGCACACAGCACATAACACCTATGGGCAATATGGAGGATTACTAGTTCACATTTTGGGATATGGGAGCAAATCAGAGCTGTCTGTGAAAACCCACTTTGTTACAGGGAGAAGACACCCCGACAAAAATAAATAAATAAATGAATAAGTAGTATATCATGCAAGTTTAATGCAATACAGTTCCATTTTAGTAATCTGTACACATTAAATGCACATAACATTTTGGTATGAGCAAAATGAAGCAGTTTGTATATATCCATACTTTACGTGATTTCTTGCATCGTGAGAGGTGAGTCAGCTTGTTTTGTTTGCTTATACTATGTCATAAATATATTTTCTGTTTAGTAAAATTTATGCCATGCTTCATTGAATATTGCGTAATAGCCCATAATTCTTGCTTATAGACAGAACCAGCCTTTGTTCAACTGGTACCCTAGGCAAAAGGTGTCCATAGCGCTCCCCAACACTACCCTAGGCCCCCATTCTGGTCTACCTACACCATCCAGATTACTGGAAAAGCACCCCTCCTAGAGCAGTGCCCTAGGCAGCTGCCTAGTTGACCTATGCCTAAGGCGAGCTATGCTTATAGAAATAGTCAGTAAATCATCCATGGAGTCAGTTTACCTTGACTTATTGCCTGGCTGTTTCACTTGAAATTTTCTATGAGTTCTCCCTATGGTTGATGCAGATATTTTCAACTTTATTGTTTCATTGTTGTGTGATACAGTTGTAGAGTTGCAGACTTCCGGTTGTATGTACAAGATACGGATTGTTTACTATTTTGCCTTCTGTACTTATGATTTCATAATGTCTGCAGTCAGGTCAGGCAATTACCCTTTTGGATGCATAAGTGTACATACTGTACCACACTTCACACAGTTAATAAATCTATTCTCATGCAGCAGTTGTAGAATGCTTTTAGCCTTGGGGTGGTATTTATTACTTTTCTTCCTTTTATTGTAAAACTACTCATGGTCTAAGTGTAATTCTCCTAATGTCATGCAACAACCTACTGATAGGTGTTGCAGAGTTGCTCATGAAGTGCAGACAACACACAACCTGTGGGGTGAACTAATGAGTAAAATTTATGTTCCTTTACAACATATTCTGTCTCCAAAATATAAGTGCTGTGTGCTGCAGTGTTTTCATGATTAAAATAAATATTTTTTTGTTAACTGATCAGTTGTGGATCTTTTTCATCCACAGCTTGGGCCATAAGTACAAGGTAGAAGCATATGTCATCTGTCTTAGAATAGCTAGTCTCACATTGTAGCTCTACAGTATTATTGATCAGTATAAAGTAGGTTGTATACTGTGCCATGACTAGAATATTACCTACAGAAATTTAGAATATGGTGAAAAACATTTTGAAGTCTGTTACGGATACACACCTGACAATGAGAACTAATAAGTGTGTCTTCTCTCACTTGTGTAAGACACATTCGTTTTAAGACCTGTTATCAACATGTCATCCACATTGTCCTTAGAGCCTCCACAACCACCACCGTAAGTCAGATGTTTACTTGCATATAAATGATGCTAACTACTACACCATAGCACTGTTTTTCTAATTCCATATTTCCTGTATCACACTCTTCATATAGTGCAAACACTACCATTAAGGTAGCTGGTACCTGGCTTTGTCTCTGTACACATTATTCTATCATACATATACACAGTAATAACATTATAACATAAGTAATTACATGTCCTGCAGCTTGCTCCATGGCATAGAGGGGTAAAGCCCTAACTACAGCCCAGACAGCCCTATATTGAGTAGAGACACAGGCACTAAGAGAGCTAGGTGATGGAAGATGATATGAGTGAGTAGCCAGTGCCAGTTCAGCCATTCTTGGAAGAAGAGTGTGGTCCTGATCTGGTATTCTTCTACCAAGAAGTGGACGCTTGCAGGCAAAAAGAAAGATTTAAAATCAGCAGACATGGGCTTGTTTCTTCCAAGCTGGTGATGATAGCCTTCATTAGTGTATGTGTAAAACCGTGCACATACAGAGGGAGGACATAGTAGACCCTCATGGTGACTCAATTACCCATGATAGCCACACCCAGGGGCAGGGTTAGGGTAATTAGAAATGCCGTAGTATCCTGCATTTGTTGATGCAGTTAAGGGCATGCACTACCTCCATGACTATGTAGCAATGTCTCCATTCAGCTGTTGTCTTCATGCCCGTGAGGCCCAGTACATAAGAATGCATGGGCTCAGGACCAATGTGAGCAGCTTGATGGTCAGTAGATATAGAGGAAGAAAAGGCACAGGAAAAAAGTAATTACTAATTACTTAACCTACAGTTGTACATAAATGAAACACACAGTTAAAAAAAAAAAAAGCTGCTCAGCTATAACTTGAACCCATATCACTTGCATTGCCACTTCAACTACATTCCTAGCTATAACTATGAAGTCTTCTGTCAGTAATGTCTGTGACTTTAGAAGATTTAAGGTTGTGAGTTGGTAAAGAGCATCATCCTGTAGTCTTTGTATTGATTTACTGTGCCTCCACTTGTTCTTGATCATGTCACTTAAAAATACAATGCCTTTAAACCTCTTCAGTTGTTCAAGATTAGTTTGATGTTTTTTTTTTTTTATTTATTCTGGAGTGAGGATGTCTGGTGTTTTTTTTTTTTTATACCTTGTTTTATAGATTACATTTGTGAGTAGAATGTGAAGGGTTGCTTTTAAATATAGTATTCCCAGTAGTATATCAAAAGAAACAGCAAATAGTTTTTTTTCCTGCTTATTGCTCTGTCTCGAAGTTGCAGTAACCTCAAAGTGAGAATAATAAAGTAAGGGGGTATGAGAGATGAAGCCCACTCATATAGAAGTTGGAGGGGGCATTCCTGTGGAGATATATATATATATATATATATATATATATATATATATGTGTGTATTTTTTTTTTTTTTTAATTTGTAGGGAGTATGTTTTTGCATGAACGTGTACTCCCTTTTGAATACTGCTGATGCAGTGATTTACATATTTGTAGGAATGGTGTCATTCTTGGAGGAGGTCAAATAGATGCCTTTTGAAGGGCTGGAGTCAAGAGCTCCTAGGGAAGTGCTTCCAGGCCATGCCTTAAAAGAGGCATATTTGCTTAGTTAGTTTACCTGGCTAAATTAGTTTAAGTACTGTTGCAGCCATTAGCAGTTACAGTACTTCATTAATGTTTAAGAACTGTTGTTCTTAACAATTTTGGAAATCCTGGCAACCAACATTTCTAATCTTATATTTCATAGCAGAATTCACATTGCTATGTAGCAGTCACAAACTTGCTGTTTGATAATAACAGTAGAGGCATTACTTGACTGTTTTTATGAATGATGATAGATTTCCTTCACATTGCTATGTAAAATTCTTAGTAACAGCCGTTGCATGGAAATTAATAATGACTGCAAATTAAATTCTTTCTCTGAGCCACGTAAGTATTATACCATAAAACATGATTACAGTGGTATTAGTATTTTATATTTTACCATACTTTGTCATGGTAAGTTGATGAAATTTTATTTCTTTGTAGAATTCTGTGACTTGATTGTGAACCATTTTTCTAAGCTTCCAGGAAAATATATCCGAATTTGAGTAAACTCTTTGACATAATTGGAAAATTGTAGACATAGCTTCTCCATTTTTCGGGCAGTTTCATGAGTGTCTCTCAACATTTCTGTTACAGAAAGAGCTGTTCTTGATTAACAGTCAGTAAAAAAAAAATTTGATAATCATATATTTGAAAGTAATCTTTTCTATACTTTTATTCCATAGTTTGCCGATTGCTGTAAATTGAAATCCATTTATCAATTAGCATTTGCTTGTATCTATTTAAAACTCTGCATGTCTAACTTCTAATATTGCCATGTTTATTGTTCACTTTCTCTTAGGAGATACAGTTGCAGCCAGCTTTTACATCATCTGAAGGAACACTGACCACTCTTGTGACAGTAAACACACATCAGTTGCCAAATTCCTGTGACTCTGGAATGATTGACGCAAACACTGGTGTAGCAATAGCTAACCAGCCCTTAGTACTAAGTCAAGGCCATGTTCTGCAACCTAACACAGCTTTGTCTGTAGGGGACAGTGCTACTTCATCTATGATTAACTTGTCAGTACCGGATCAAAACTTGGTCAGCATGGCACAACTGGTTGCTATGGGAGGTGAAGACAAGATAGGAGAAGAAGCTTCACAGATTCTTTTGAGAGAAGGGCAGACCATTCCAATACAGATAGTTGATGACCATTCAACTCTTGGTAAGTTCACTAAGTTATTTTTGTTTACTTGATTAGTCTGATTGCTCAGACATTTTGGATTGTTGCGTTTAGTTTTTTTTTAATCCTTTGGTAGCAGTTGCAAACTTTCTGTTTGATAATAGTCTCATAACAGTAGAGGCATTACTTGACTGTTTTTTTTTTATGAATGATGATAGATTTTTCTTTCTGATGATTACAGTGAGGCTGGAGTGATGGTCACTAGTATTTTGTGGTGGCAAAATATACATAAATAAAAAATTCAAAAGTACCTTTACCTGCAGAAATGCTGCCAATAGTGTTTTAGATTTAGATAGTTTGCATCATCCTTCATGGTTTCAGTAGCTATTTGTTAAACTAAAGAAGGGTTCTTTAGTTTTTATCCATCTAAACATTTTGAAACGTTGAATTCAAACATGTCTTCAATGTTGCACATATAATTAAAAATGGAAGTATAAACACTGGGTCTCTCGGCAGTTTTCCTTCTTAGAAGCTCATTTAAGGGAACCTGACTATAGAAAATGTATTGAAATTTCTTTAAAAATCAAGCCTGGCATATTTTTAAAGATATCCTTGTTCATTTTCCATAAGGCAGAAAATGACATCTAGGCATGGCCATACTTTAAATGTAATGATAACTGAATAACTTTGTTAATTTTTTTTAAGTGAGAATAATCTCAGTCCTTCTGAAGATGTCAGTTTTCATGAGTTGTGTTAATGTTTGGGCATTTTGAATGGATATTTTTGAAACACTCTCGGCAGCTAATTTTTTTTTCAAACTTTATTTTATTAAGCTAGACAAAGCTGTTAACATGCTGGATAAACACTTTCACAAGAAAACCTAGCATATTTGAGCAACCAGTGGTTACTTTGAATGGTTTAAGCTTACTGACAGAACTACCTTGGGTCTAAAAAGTGTGAGAAGTGGTCAAAATAGGTAAAGATGAGAAAATATGGTGGACTATTTCTAATCCTGTTGATAAGGAGTCTAAACTGTAGGTATTATTTATTTATTTATTTTTTGTCTAAGGAAGTACATCACTAATGTTATGGCCACTGAAGCATTCAATATTTCTTAATGTTGGTGGTTAGCTAGTAGGTGAAATTAAAAGGACAACTGATGTTCTTACTTCAAAAGATTGATGTAAATTATGCATAATCCATGGTGGTGAAAGTTGACCATCATTCTGTTGGTATCACTAATGTGTAAAGCTGCGCATTACCATACTGTTCTCCCTCCAGGAAATTATGTAGCCTATGTCATGGGTAGGAGGCATGCCTCAGTAAAATATACTGTTTAACTAAGATTTAAACTGTTTCAGTCTCTTGTGGAGTTGATTGATCTGTAGGCAAAGATAAGATGAAGAACTTGCACTGCATAGTTCTACAAATGATTTTCTTCTGCAAATGCTGCTTATCCTTCCTTTTCTAGGAGAAGTGTGATGCATAAATTCTTCAAGAGCACTGCTCTACCACAATTCAGTACGTAACAGGGATAGTCTGAAAATCTATATCCTTTGGTAATGATGGAAAGAGTTCAAGAGAAAAGATGCATTTCATACCTCAGAATAATTCATATTTTCTTTTGCAAAAATTCTTCTAAATGACTCCTGGATCCCTGCACAGAAGGAACGGAAATCACACCCTCCTATCAGCTTGCATTCTCTAACATCTGAGGTGACACAGACAGTTGCAGCTAAAGAAAAACTTTAATAAAAGATGTGTAAGCGCTTTTGGATCAAACTAGGATGCTTCATCAGACATACCAAAGCAGTTATTCACATTCATTTAACTAAAACCAATCAACTAGTCATTACATATTTCACCAATCACAGTGGTAAATCAGTTACAGATTCAGATGACGTCAAACATTCAAAATTACTTAATCCACATTATATCAATGTGAAAAGCACAATGATATACAAATATAGTCAAGCTCCTAAATTATTAAGAAACCTAAAATTTAAACAATAAAACACACACAAAACACTATATAAAGCTGCACAATTTTATTTAAATAACAATTGCAATTCATATAAAGGAATATAGAAATCACTTGCATCAATAGATGGCAGCATAAACAAATATATGACTGGCTTATAGTACTGCCTGATCTCTAAAACATAGGGAATGTTTATATGTTTAAGAATATATATATATATATATATATATATATATATATATGTGTGTGTGTGTGTGTGTGTGTATGTATGTATGAGATCACTATGGAATACTGAAATTCCACAATCCCGAGACTCTAAATCCTGAGGATCGGAATCTTGAAACATAAAAAATAAATAAATAAATAAATAATACATACAACAAACTATTCTAATGTGTATGCAGGGGGGCAAGCCCCCCTGCACCCCCCAAGTTGGGGGCAACACCCCCCTACAACTTAAATATACCAACTCCAAGATCGCACTACAGTGGAGTGAATGACAAAGTTCCCATTCCGCACTGTACAGCAGTCCCCATTCACTACGTTTTGAGATTCCGCAATCTCGAGATTCTGGTCCTCGGGATTCAGAATTTCAGGATTGTGGAATTTTGGTATTCTGTAGTGATAAGTATGTGTGTGTGTGTGTGTATGTATATATGTATATGTGTGTGTATATATATATATATATATATATATATAAGAAATATGCATATATCCAAATATAAAAATCACAAAACATAAAGCACATGAAAAGATAAATTCCCTCACTCATATCTATAAAGACCCCAAGAATTTCATAAAGTTAATTACTAAAAATATATATTTTATTCAATGTGTCAAGGGTCTAGCTATGAGGAAGGGTTTCAAGGATACTGTTATCATGCAAACCCCAATCTCTCAGTAAAATTATTAAAATGATCTAATCTAGCATTCTTATTAACTAATTCTAAAACTAAAAATACAAATTTATGAGAGAGACCATGAATTAAAACGGGTCTGGCTAAAGCGTTGCTCTCATCCTCCCTCAAAGTCCGATTAGTTTTTCCTACGTAAAATGCTGAACACTTCATGCAGTGTGCTAGATACAGTGGATATAAAAAGTTTACACACCCCTATTAAAATGCCAGGTTTTTGTGGTGTAAAAAAAAAAGAGACCACAATAAATCATTTAAAAACTTTTCCCACCTTTAATGTGACCTATAACCTGTGCAGTTCAATTGAAAAACAAACAAATCTGTCTGGGGGAAAAAATATAAAAAAAAACAACTGTTTACTACTAGGATCCCTTCTGGGTCTAAAAAAATGGTCTCCTTTTATTTCCCATGTCTATAAACTTCTCATCATGTAAAATTAAGACATTCATTGTGCTTATAACCTCTCAATAAAAGTTCATTCTCCAGTCTTTTCAGAGCTGTATGGCAATTGGCATCTAAACTAGTTAACCTGGAAACTCTAAGATACTGTCCCTGAATCAGGTTTCTATGTACATGGGGTGGGTGCATACTATTTCAATGTAAGAAATTATTCCTCCTACATGTCTTCCTATATAATTCTGTTTGTACCATGTCTATTTGTTTCTGTACATACACACATCTAAAAACTCTATCCCTTCACTAGACCATTTTCCTACAAATCTTAAAAAATCCGTGGTTGAATTAATGTATGCTAAAAATGCCTCCGGCTCTGTTACTGGACCATCCCATATCAAAAAACATTATCCACAAATCTCCTATAAACTGGGATGTATTGAGAGAACTCTTATCTTATTTAGTGCAAAGTTGGTCTTCCAATCTGCCATTACTATGTTAGCATACGAGTTGGCACAGGACGTGCCTATGGCAACTCCTTTAGTCTGTAGATAATACTTGTCATTGAAAGAAAGGACATTATTGTTCAGAATTAAATCTAACAACAGGCAATATATCTTTTCACTAAGAACATCCTTGTTAGTTAAGAATTCTCTCACAAAATCAGTACCAGTCTCATTGGATATCTCTTTGAACAAAGAGGCTACATCTAAAGTCACAAAAAATACTGATGATGTATAATGGTCAGAAAAAACATAGATTATTCAGAAAATGTTCTGTGTCTCTGATTATAGTGTTGGTGTCCTCAACAGTAGCTCTAAGTTGTTTCTCGACATAAATAGGGTGTTCAGTAAGCCACCCCTTACTTGAAACAATTGGTCTTAATGGGTGGTTATGTAAATTCTTGTGTACCTTCGGGAGGCCTCTAAAAGTGGGAATGTGTGGTGCATCTATCACAAAATATTTATAAAGATCATGATCTATAATATTGCACATTAAGAAGTCGTACAAATCAGCGTGGACATTTCTAATAATATTATTTCATTGTGTTCACTGGTCAAGCTACTGTATGTGTCGCAATCATTTAGCATAGTAATAATTTTTTTTGATACATTTCTCTATATAAAATCACTACAGCTCCGCCTTTATCAGCGGGTCTAATGACAATGTCCAAATTATTCTGCAGGTCCATTAAAGCTTTGTACTCAGACTTACTCAGGTTGTGAAAGCTGTGACCCTTTTTATTGGTTTGCATTAAGTTCAAAAAATCTTTTTCACGTGCCTTCTCAAATGCTTCCAATAAAGGGCGTAGTGGGGGTGTGAAAGCTGTTGGCTTTTTAAACTCAAATGCTTTTGCTTTACTATTATTTTATAGAAACTTAAGGGTAACATTCCTGCTTGAACAATTTAACATCTAAAACTAAATCTATAAAATCAGTACATATAGAGGATATACAATGATAAACCTTTACATAACAGTGACTCCTCAGCCTCATTCAAAACATATTTCGAGATGTTTAAAATCAGTCCTGATTCATCAGTTGCCAGGCGGTTTTTGATCATGTTACTGGCTCCGTTTTGTCCTTGGATGTTTTCCTCCTTTTCCTCCCTCTGCTTTGAGATAGTGGGAGTGTTGGAGGCTCTCTTATTGGCAGTGGAAACTTGGAAAAAAACAAGGATTCAACTGTTTTTGTGTCTTTCACTTTTTTTTTTACATCATTCTCTGTCGGAATCTGTAACCCGTCTGTAATATTAGAAGGTCTGTCTTCCTCATTCCTGCTTCCCGTCTGTGCATTTGAAAAGCTTTGTTTAGATGATTTCTATAAATTGCATGCTTCTGATTCTTTCCACAGTAGATTAGTACCTGTCATTCAGGGCCTGCCTTAATTACACAAGGACCCAGTACACCGTCCCTTACACCCCATTGTAGCAGGAAGGAACTGGTGTACGGAACCTGCTTCTGTTTTTGTTGAAAAGCAACTGAGACCTGCTTTAAACACATGTCCACATATTTTAAGGGACACCCTGCATTTTTAAGTGATTTATTTTTATTTATGCATACTTATGACAAACAAGGTAAACCGAATAGTTTGCATTTAGTGACTTTAGATGTCATTTCTCGCTTCGTGGTTATCCCGAATAATGAAGGGCTTGCATATGTTAAACAATTTCTAGAGAGATTTACTAACTTTGATACTAGAAAGGTTGAGTTAATATGTGCATTATTGGATTGTGTTTTGAACAACGTGTTTGTCTTTGGCAATGACTTCTGTTGGCAGAAACATGGCGTAGCTATGGCCACATTTTGTACCTCAGAGACCTAAACTTAAAGCCAGACCTCTAAATAGAAAATAGTCTAACTTTTGTCTTGAACCATCACCTACATTTTATATATAATATATATATATATATATATATATATATTTTTTTTTTTTTTTAAATTTGTATATATATGTTTTTGCACATATGTATGTATGTATTTTTGCTGTATAGAGTAATTTAAGATGTTTTACATTTGTAGAAGGTTATATATTTATGTGTGTGCATATTTAATGTGTATTTTAAGGCATAGGTCTTTAAGAAAGTTAATCAGTCGTGTGATTTTTTAATTAGTGTATTTAATGGAATGAATTTTCAAGTGTATCCTGCATCTGATGAAGCAGCTTTGGTACAGAAGCGCTTATGCTTTTATATTTTGTACGATAAAAACGGATTTAGTTTGGAGTTTTTGGTCGTCCTTGGATCGTGTTATATATTTTTAGTGATTAACTCTATGAAATTCTTGGGGTCTTTATACATATGAGTGAGGAAATTTGCCTTTTCGTGTGCTTTATGTTTTGTGATTTTTATATTTGGATATATGCATATTCCTTTATATAGATAGATATGATTTATATATTCTTATACATATACAGTTTCTCTATGTTTTAGAGATCAGTCAGTACTATCAATCTGGTCATGTATTTGTTTATGCTGCCATCTATTGATGTAAGTGGTTTTTACACTCCTTTATATGAATTGCAATTGTTATTTAAATAGAATTGTGCAGCCTTATATAGTGTTTTATTGTTTAAATTTTAATACCTGAAGTCAAATGTTTTATTTATGTATATGTTTCTTAATAATTTAGGGGATTGACCATATTTGTATATCATTGTGCTTTTCACTTGATATAGTGTGGATTAAATAATTTTGAATGTTTGACGTCATCTGAATTTATAATTGATTCACCACTGGGATTGGTGAAATACATAATGACTAGTGGATTGGTTTTATTTAAGTGAATGTGAATAACTGCTTTGGTATGTCTGATGAAGCGTCCTAGTTTGACGCAAAAGTGCTTGCACATCTTTTATTAAAGTTTTTTTTTCATCTGTAACTGTGTGTGTGTCACCTCAAGTGTTATTTTTGATTGTTTCTTTTTTCGTTGGGGTGCTTAGACCTCTGACTTCTGCATTTCCCTAAGTGATTCTCTGACATCTGCCACCACTATTCATTCTGAAGTTTTAGATGGGAGTAGGGTTGCCCATTTTTTTACAGCTTCTTTAGTACAAAGTCTCTTTGGCCAGGTAACTAAAAGCAGTTTTGAAAACAGGTTGTAAGACATTATTTGTTTCAAATTATCTTACTCAGCTAATTCTGATGACTTCAGAATCATTGTTAAGTAGATCCATGACTTTCATACAAAACGTTAATCAGTGTTATAGACAAGAAAGTGTTCCTTATGTGTGTCATTCAAAGGGGATTTATTCAATGTTTTTTGCAGTCCTATAAAAGGAATACAAAACCCAGGAGATATTTCTAACTTTTTGAACACAAATTTGAACATTTAAAAATTCAGGATGATAAACCTGCAGTCATTTTTCTTCTTCTGTTTCAGGATGGCAACGTTGGATTTGATGGATACATATTTTATTCTATATTTCCCCGTTGCAGGAAACTCATGCGGTCTAATGTTGGAGGCCTTCTTCATTAGTTAACTCTTGAGATTTCCTCTTATGATCTCTCCAGTAATATCACATGCCAAACAGAGGCTATACTTAGTCCCTGCACCATTCCTTTCTGTCACTAGTGTAATTTAGAGCTTAAGTATAGTTTTCATTTTAGAAAAAATTCAGAGTTCTGTACCTAAAATGCTAAAATTGTTAATTCGATTGGTTGATCATGAGCCAACCCCCCCCCCCCCAAAAAAAAAAAATGGCAGCATTTTACTGTCTGGAAGTGAAACATGACATGAAGTTCATAGGTTCATAGGTTCATACTAGGCTATCTGCCCTGGGGCATTTATAAGCCTAGCCCGATTGTGTTTGGCTTACGCCACCCCTTGATTTTGAGTATACTGTGCCCTTTTTAAAGTTTAGTTTACTGTGCCTCTGTCTAATAGTGACACGGAAGTAATCCCCGGGACAAACCTACGATCCCCCATCCACTCATCAAGATTCTTCTTGAAGAGAGTCAGTGAGGTGCTCTGCCTAACATGAACTGGAATTCTATTCCAGAGCGAAGGGAGCCTCTGGGTTATGAATCTGTCCCTCCAGCATGTTCTATTTATTTCTGTGCTGAGGTTCAAGTCCCTCGAGCGCGTGGCTCTAAGGGATTTACTGAGGTGGAGCATGTCCATTAATTCTGGGTTGGACATAGCTTTTTATGTCAGGCATAGATCGCCTCGAAGTAGGCGGTATGCAACTGAGTAGAGCTGGAGTTTTTTTAACAGAGCAGCATATGGCATCTGTTTGAGTTCCTTGAGCCTCCTGGTGAGGTACTTTTGGGGTCTTTCTAATTGCTGCAGGTGTCGGGTAAGGTACATCCCAAAGGGGGCATTGTATTCTATGATGGGCCTGATGAGGGATGAATAAAGGGGCACGATTACCTCTCTTGATCTCGATGTGAATCCTTTCATGATGAGGTGGGCTATGTAGAAGGTCTTCCTAACCACTTTGGCAATGTGGTTGTCAAAGGAGAGATTGCTGTCAACTTGGGTCCCCAGATCCCTAATTACTTTCTCTGTACTTAATGGGTTACCACCTATGTGGTAATTTGTGGGCACATTGTTTTTGCCAAAGGGTATGACTATACACTTTTTGGTATTTAGCTTTAGACCATGGCTCTGGCACCAGTTATCCGTCTCTGCGAGACCTTTTTGAAGGATGTTTGTGTCAGCTGGAAAGTCGATTATGGCGCCCAGTTTGCAGTCATCTGCGAACTTGGTGAGCCATAGTCCTCCCACGTTGGCCTGTACCTCAGAAAAGTAAATACCGAACAAGAGAGGTCCCAGGACAGAACCTTGTGGGATGCCACTTGTGACCGGTTTCGAGTCTGACATGGCTCCAGCAACTCTGACTCTGTGGGTACTGTCTTTGAGCCAGTTTGCGACCCATCTTGTGACATAAGGGTTTATATTTAGGCTGTATAGCTTATCTATGATTGCCATAAGTGCTAGAGGATTAAGCTGGCCAGGTGTAGGAAGTGAAGGGAAATGCTCAAGACCTACCTGAGATGTACATGTTGTCACTTCTGCAGTAGCCTTACTTATATGTTGATTATATCCTGCACAGGATATAACAGCCAGCCAACTTCCAAAACTTAAGGGCATATTCCGTGCACTCACACAGCTTGAACAGAGCTATAGAAAATCAGTGGTGTGGGTGCCAAGTCCTTCAATGCTTTCTTGGTACCAGAGAGTACTGTTCTTATTGGCTTTCGAAGGTCAACTAGCATTTCTGTATTGCTGGGCACATAGCTTCCCTTTGATTGGGGGGAACTTCCATGTTTTATATTATGACAGAAACATTACTTATTTCTGTGAAATGTTTATTTTTATGATAGGTATTTAAGGTGTATTGAACTATCACTTGACTTTTCTGTCGGTTAAAATTCTGTGGCTTTGCTTTTTACTTTAGTATAAAAACTTGTTAAAAATGTAGTTTAATTTTTCATGTGTGTGTGAAAACCTTTTATCAGACTGTGGTTAGGGGTTGGGATAAGTGTATATTGTGCTTATCACAGTGTTTTATGTTGTAAACGCTACTTACTTTTTATACTAACCTATTTTATGGACTGCTGCTGTCAGTGATATCCAGACTTGGGTTTCATCACCAGCTTCACCATGAAGCAACTTACCAGTTCCTCGTTTTTTCCTTCCTCTGGCCTTTGCTCCTTTAGCAAACTATAAATTTGCCTCTCCCACAGATGAGGGGATTCTGCTGTGGCCATTTTTGATTTTCAAATCATTCTTTTCCTTGATTTCATCTGATGTTGTCACTTCAGCCACCATGGCCAGGGGTTAGACACATCCTCTGATGTTCTTGGATTGTCCTTAATGGGCAACTGCTGTTGCTGGTCTCAGTGCAAGGAACAGGGAATGCCTCTCTACCTAGCCAGATTGGGATGCCTGTTCCCCGGGTGATGTGCCTGACAGGAGTCGGTCTACTCTTATTGAAGTTCTTGTTAAAAAGAAAACAGTAAATTATCTTCCCTTGTCTCAGTTAATTTAGAAAGGAATGATTTACTTGTCTTAGCTCAGGGCCTAGTTCAAGCTCTTGACCCTTTCCTTCTGGTTTTATTGGTAAAAAACACTTAATTCTTCACTTTCTGAAGATTCACAGTATACTAAACAGGAAAATTATTTTGAATGATAAACTTCAGTTTTTTTCCCTTAGGTAAACTCTGATTCTGAGGATAGTGTTTCTTCTGATTGTCCCTTGGAAGAAGTTTTATTTTTCTGAAACCATATCTATGATGAACCAGTTGTTTCAATGTGAACATAATGACATTCTAGTGTCTTTGAAAAAAAATAAGATTTATTATAATAAACTTCTGCCACATTTAATTGTCAAGCTCACATTTTGTTTGCATCATTTCAGAATATGAGGAACATTATAGCCTCTTTTCCCTCTTTTTAGGAAAAAAAATTGTGTGAATACTCCTAACTGCTCTTTGTCTGAAGTGACCAAACATTCTTGGAAGCGTGCTTAAGATGCCACTTCCAGAGCAGCTGCTACTGAAACTGTTACAAGAGTGTTTAAATTATTGCATTCTTAAAATTTACTTATGGTTGTTAAAGCTATAATTTTGAATTCTCCTTTGGATAGGGAGGTTGTTTTGGACCATCTGTTGCTGATGTCCAAAAAAAGTGTGATAAGAGAGGGAAAATTATTCAAGGGGTAATTCTGATTTTTCAGCCTTCCTTTTCCAGGTTTATTAAATGTTTCACACCTACCTCAGCACCTTTTTATAGCAAGCAAACTAAGCAGATCCAGCAAACTTCTGCCAAGGAGATGTTCAAAAACCAGTGGCAATAATGGTTCCGGAAACCAGGACAGTGCAACAAGTCTGAATGACTATCTTCAAATGGTAACCCCCTTTCCACTCTAGAAGCCTTTAAATCTCCACAAAATCTGGCTGCCCATTTCTCTGTTTGGCAACAGGTAATCTCTGAAAATACATTCTGAGAGTGACCATCAGGGATATAAGTGGCAGTGAGAGTCCCTTCCTCCTTTTCAGGGGATTCCTTTTCATCCACCAGACCAAACTTCTTTTTTCCCTCCTATCATTTAGCATTTGCTGACTCAGAGGATCATAGAGCCTGTTGCCTTTTCTCTGACATGCAAAGGTTTTACTCAAGAATGTTTTTGGTACCAAAGAAAGAATCTTCTTGGAGACCTATCTTAGATTTTTTCTTTCTCATCAGTTTGTAAAGGTTCCAAAGTTTAGAATGCTATCCTTTCCCAACCTGCTGCAACTTATTCTCCATTTTATTTTTTTGGGTAAATCTAGATTTAATGGATGCCTATCATCACACACCTGTAGCCTCAAATTTCAAACTAAAACATTTTCTGTGTCTGGATTATACTGTTAATGTTATGTTGTCCTATCTTGCATTCATTCTTACAATGATGGGTTCGGAGCCGATCCTCGACTCCAACTCGGCCGAATACTTAGCTGAAAGTCTCAAACCTGGCTTGTGGCAAGAAGGTATACCATAATGCAGTGGTGCAATTCCCCAGATCTCGTTTGCCGCTTTACGAGGTTGGATGCGCTCATCTTGGCCGTGGCTAAGTTGTCAATTTTTTCTATTACTTTGCCTAAAACTTGTTATATTTGCATCTATATAGCTTTTATTTTATTCGATTTAACTCATTGTGCCTCTTTGCTGCTCTTTGTTAGGTAGTGATATTTTTTTTCCCCTTTAGCATGGCTTTTGCCGTCGCTTTGTAGGCTCCTTTTGGTATCTCATGTAGTGGTTGTTCATCTGTTGGTCTCTCTATAGTTTGTTTGAGAGCTTTGTGCCCATTTAACATAGAGGGCTTGTAGTGACTTATTGTCTTGTCTTGTCAAAAAAATAAAACCGTTTGAGTTAGAGGTTCTATTTTTCTCCCCTGGTTGTCGCTCCTTGTGTTGCTCTGTAGTAACTTTTGGTGTAGCTTTAGCTATATTAGTCTTGGCTATTTTTTTTCTTGTTGTTGCTGTCGCCTTTAGGGTCTTACTTTGACAATGTCTAAAGACCAAAAAGAGAGAGAACATAAGCCTTCGGGCTTTAAGAAATGTCAGAAGTGCTCACAAAAAATGTCCATCAAGGATGGACATGTTATATGTGTTTATTGCCTTGGTGCCATTCATCTCCAAGAAGACTGCACCTTTTGTCATTCTTTTAGTGCTAGAGTACTTCAGGAAAGGAAAAACAAGTTGATTCTAAAAGGGCTCTTAAAGCCTTCTTTTGAGAAAGCCATCCTTAGTTCTTCTTCCTCTTCTTCGTCTCCTTCTTCTAAAAAGGATAAGTCTCAGAAAAGACATTCACCCACTACATCAGCTCAGTTGGAGCCTCCAGTCAAACTTCCTAAAATTTCAAAGGCTACTACTTCCTCGGCTCTACAGTCCTTGGAGCCATCGGAAGTCCTTTTGGTTGATAGGCCTGGTACTTCTGCTCCAAATCCTTTGGAGCCGCAAGATACCTCCACTTGAAGCCGGTCCATTGAAATTTCCCCGGTTTCTCTGACGTTGAGATCGCCAATCCTTCATAGGTCTCGCTCTCCTTCCCTATCTTCCAGGTCTACAAGGAGCTTATCAGATGATGACGTGGAACGGGTGGTGCTCAGACTCCTGAAGTTGCCCGCGCTGACTAAATGACTAAATTACTCTCGGCTCCCACCCATTTGGTCTCGGAGCCTACTGTACCCACTGTTGTTCCTCCTCTGAACCAAGCTGGTCCTTTGGAGCCTGGGTGCTTACATCTGCTCTGACTCTCTTGGTGCTGTCCGGGGAGTCTGGGAGTCGGGCTTCCCTGGTTGGCCCCGGGGGTGGGGGGGATTCTCGGCCCCCATCTTCTTCGGTGCCGAGTCTACTCCTCAGAGCATCGGCCCTGGTTAGCTTGGCTCCCACATCGGCCTTGGGTCTGATCTCGCTAGTTCCATTGCCTTCCTCTGTCTCCTTGGAGCTGGGTGAGTCTTCAGAGCTGGTGGGATGCACCTTTGAGCTGATTAGGAGTGTGTTGTCTACCCATTCAGCACCACAGAAGCATACCAGTACTTTTCCCCCTAAGGCACCGGCTACTGTCTCGGCACCACCCATTCCACAGGACAGCAGAGATCCAGAGCCTCAGGATCCACCAATGGGCGAACCCCTCTCCTCCGAGGCCTCCCCAGAATATCCTTCTGAGGAGCCACCTCGCAAGAGAACCTGCAAGAGGAAGCATATTGACTCCCCAGATGAATCTCATCACTTCAGACACTGACCTCGATGAGTCGGAAGGGTCCCCATGATCGTCCTCTGATGATATCTCATTTGCAGATATTCTAGATATCCTCAAGCAAAGAGGCAGCTGGCAGGCCACCACCCCTTCTGATGGGGAGTCAGTGTACCTGAAAGCTTTTGGGTCTCAACCTTCAGCCTCCTGGGTGTCTCCGCCTTTCAATGAGCTAATGGACTTGGGTAGTCGAAAGGCGTGGGAGTCATCTGACACTACGGAACCGGTCCCTCAGAGGCCAAACAAATTTTTGTCAGCTCCTTCAGGCAAGGATTTTCTAACCAAGGGATAGATGCTATGGTGTTGGCAGCAGCCACCAAGAAGGAACTTGCAGAGATTTCCTCTTCTGTTCATCCTCTGAATAAAGATTCTTGAATGATGGACAGATATGGAAAGCGTGTCTTTTCTTCAGCAACTTTCTCACTGCGATCGCTGAACTGCTTATCCCACTTTATAAGGCTACAAAGAGATCTCCTGAAAGAGCTAGGAGATACTCTACAAGGTTCATTAGCTGCGGGGGTGAATGAGAAGGTCTCCTCCCAGCTGCTCACCTTAAATTCCATTGTCAGCTCCTCCATGAGGCTCATATCCTACAGAGCAGATGGAGCGAGCAGGGCAGTGGGTTCTGGAGTTTCCCTTAGGAGACACTCCTGGATGCGCTTGTGCAACATTGCAGAGCCCTTTAAGTCCACCTTTACTAATGCTCCTTTTGATGGTTCCTCACTCTTTGGACCCAAAGTAAAAGACACTTTAACCTGGTAAGAGCAGGAAGGGAAAACTCTCTCTGCCGTTGGAGTAAGTTTTTCTGTACCTTTAAGACCTTATCCCAAAGGCCAGAAGAGCAGAAAGATGTGGTTCAAGAGATCCCAGAGATTTTTTCCAGGACGCATGGGGTGATACCTTCCCCAGGGGCAGAGAGGGAGTTAATAACGGTAGATGCCGGCCCAGATGCAGTGGGGGCCCGCAAAACAGGGCGACCGGGATTCCTTTCGCGGACACCCTTATCAGCACTCCTGAAAGGAGGCCCAACTGCTATACTGTGGAAGCAGTCAGGGGACGTTTATCAATGTACCCAGAAGCCTGGCAAAATATCACAAACTACAAATGGGTACTAAATATAATAGCCAGAGGATACTCCATCCCTTTTTCTAACCCTGTTCCACAGACCAAAACTATCCCAGATGTTCCACCCAATCTAAGGGAACAAGCAACTATAGAGATTCAAAAGTTTCCCCACAAAAGAGTCATCCAAGAAGTC
Source organism: Protopterus annectens (assembly GCF_019279795.1). Classification (NCBI taxonomy): domain Eukaryota; kingdom Metazoa; phylum Chordata; order Ceratodontiformes; family Protopteridae; genus Protopterus; species Protopterus annectens. The sequence goes on along the minus strand of NC_056737.1, from coordinate 1,698,877,265 downwards.
TCCGCAGACCAAATAAGATTTGGAACTTACTCCAGATTCTTTTTGGTGCCAAAAGGAACAGGGGACTGGAAGCCCATAATAGACCTAAGCAAGTTAAACAAATCTATCAAGAAGTCAAAGTTCCGGATGGTGACACTGCATTCTATACTTCCCTTTTTAGGGAAAGATGATTGGATGTGCTCAATAGACCTTCAAGATGCTTACTACCACATAAAAATGGACAGGACATCTTACGCTTCCAACTGGGAGCCAGCCATTACCAGTTCAGAGCTCTGCCCTTTGGTCTCACTACAGCCCCCAGAGTGTTCACCAAATGTATAGCAGTAGTCACGGCTCATCTGAGACATCTAGGATTCCAAGTGTTTCCCTATCTAGACTACTGGCTCCTATCTGCCACCACCAAGCATCTACTCCTACAAGCCAGGGACCTAACATTGGACATCTGCAGTCAGCTGGGCATTACAGTAAACTTTCAAAAGTCTATCTTGTTGCCCTGTCAACATATTACATTCATAGGCGCAGATCTAAACACTTCATCTATGGTAGCACGTCTTCCAAAAAAAAAAGAGTTATCACACTCAGACAGCAGATACTTTACCTCCTTCCCAAGTCCAAAGTGAAAGCAAAGATAATTCTAAGATTACTAGGAACAATGACCTCCACGATTACACTGGTCCCTCTTGCCAGAATGCACATGAGGATCCTTCAATGGCTATTATTCTCCCAATGGTCACTTCAAGAGCTTCCAGTGTCTCATCTGATCAGAATAACGGAATCTTGCAAGAACGACTTAAGATGGTGGATAAACTCCACTCATGTGACAATAGGCAGACCCTTTGTTCCACATCAACCAATAGCTACAGTGACCACAGACGCTTCCCAGATTGAGGGGGGGGGGCATTATCTGGGAAGAACAGTTCAAGGTACATGGCAAGAACAAGAAGTTCACTTGCATATAAATGTTCTACAGATGAGAGCAGTGCTTCTTGTGTTGCAAGCACTTCAAGACTGTCTTCCTCTAGGGACTATTGCGATACAGTTAGACAATATGTCTGTGGTTTGGTACATAAACAAGCAAGGGGGAACCAGATCTTACCCCTTTGTCGAGAAGCCCTAAGAGTATGGCAATGGTCAGTTTCTTCCCAGCACTTTCTAATTGCAACGCATATACCGGGGAAGTCCAACGTGATAGCGGACAAGCTGAGCAAAGCAATCCTAATGCCTCACGAGTGGTGTCTCAATCACAATGTAGCAGAAATGATTTTCCAAACATGGGGATAGCCTTGCTGCAAAGAGATTGCTCTTTGCCACTCCCATGAATGCCAAGTGCAGCAACTACTTCCAGGGGAAGACACCGAGAGATGCTGTTTCTCACGATTGGCCCTCGGGACTTCTGTATGCCTTTCCACCATTTCCTCTCATACCCAGAGTAATTCAGAGAGCACAATGCTCGGGAAGCAGGATAATTCTCATTGCTCCTTACTGGCCTCGCCAAGTTTGGTTCCCCTTCCTTTGGCCTCATCTTCAGGAGAAGCCTTGGATTCTGGACCCAGTGCCAGATCTGCTGACTCATATGTCAGGGGAGCTTCATCCTTCTCTCTACACCCAAAAACTAACAGCTTGGCTGCTCCACTTTCCCAATTTAGTCAGCCTTCCCAGTTTCACTCCTACAGTTAGACATATCTTAATTTCCTCGCACAAAGCTTCCACTCGAAAGCTGTAATCTAGTAAATGGAAGTGGTTTTCCCTTTGGGCTCAAGACAGGAACATCCGTCCTTTTTCTGCACCTATCCATTCTATTTTGGAATTTTTGGCAGAACTATTTCAACAAGGCTCAGCTGCAGCATCCATCACGGTTCAAATTGCTGCAATTTCAAATTTTCACATTGGTGATTCTACTTCCAACTTAATGTCACATAGGTTGTGTAGAGCCTTCTTAAAAGGTGCTTCCTTATTAAGACCTCCCTTTAAGGAACCCCTTTCTCTTGGGATCTAAATTTTGTTTTGGCTCATCTCACATTACCTCCCTTTGAACCCTCTTCATCTTCTGACCTCAAGTTCCTTTCCTAGAAGATCTTGTTTCTAGTGGCTATAACTTCTGCTAGAATGGTGTCAGAATTGCAAGCTGTTTCTATTAAACTGTCATATTTGATTTTTCATAAGGATAGGGTATCCTTACATACAAATCCATTCTTTCTACCCAAATTCTCTTCTCCAAACAACATAAACCAATCTATAGAACTTGCAATGTTCTTTCCTAATCATAGTAACAAGACAGAGTACAAATTACATCAACTGGACATGCATAGACAACTCAGATTCTATTTGCATAGGACCAAAGACTCAGAAAATCTGACCAATTATTTGTATCCTTCTCTGATGCAAAAAAAGGATCCTCAGTCTCAAAAACTACTCTTTCCAATTGACTTTCAAATTGTATTACATTCATCTATAACTCTAAATCACAAAGATTTACTTTTCAAAGTGAAGGCTCATTCCACTAGAGCAATGGCTATGTCATCTGCTTTTCAAGCCAGAATTCCCATGGGTAATATTTGTGCAGCAGGTACTTGGTCTACTCCACATACTTTTATCACTCATTACAAAGCAGATTTGGCCTCCAAGGACAGGGCATCCTTTGGTTCCACGGTGCTTAAAGGTGTACTGCCATGAGCTACCTAGGGAAAAAGATGCTAGGGACGCTGTCCCATCATTGTAAGAATGAAGGCGAGATAGGATGACATAACATAAAGAAGTTATGCGCTCACAATAACGTTCCATGTTTGTTGTCCATCTCGCCTTTCATTTTTACGAACCCTCCCTCCTTCCCCCTACCAAAGACTCCTTGTGGACCTGGTAGATTTTTTGCTACTTTCAGGAGTTCTTTGTCTCCGCTTGTTTCTCCTTCCAGTACATATAGTATGGACTTGGATATATGTTTATATGCATATGTTTGTAGATATGTATATAGTGTACATATCGTTCAGTATTACCAGCAGACAAGATCTGGGGAATTGTACCACTGCATTGTGGGATACCTTCTTGCCACGAGCCAAGTTTGAGACTTTCAGTGAAGTATTCGGCCGAGTTGGAGCCGAGGATCGGCTCCAAACCCATCATTGTAAAAATGAATGGCGAGATGGACAACATACATGGAACGTTATGGTGAGTATATAACTTCTTTTTTCTCTACATTATCCTTTGGGTAATCCATTGCTACAAATGTGTTCACAAATTATCTAGCTCCAGTGATAGCCTGTTATTGAATACAAGTTATTCAGAATTTTCTGTTTTAGATGACTTACTTATCTTTGCAGAGTCTTTTTAAAGTGTCAATAATCCCTCACTTAGGTAAGAGATCGTCACAGATTGTGTTTTTCGGAGAACATTCAAAAGTCTTGTTTGACTCCTTTTCAAAATATTATTTTCCTGCGGTGTCTTCTTAGATAACTCAGTTCAAAGAAGAACATTTCTTCACAGGAAAAAGTCAGTCTACATCCTGATCTTTTCCTCAGTCTGGACTTCAGCAGGGGAATTTCCCAGTAACCATTTGAAGTGTGAGGACCAGCTAGAACGAGTGCCGAAACACAGACTGAATGGCTGAAAGATAAGACTTGTATTTACCAAGTCTGATATGCCATTTCTGTGAGGTATGGCCGTATGTGAGTTGTTTTATATATGTGGGGGGGGGGGTGCAGGGGGGGAGCCTGCCCCTCCTGCAAAAAGAAGTTTTAAGGAGAAGAGCAATTTTCTAGATTTTTGCTCTTCTCCTGTGTTTTTTGTCTTCTTTTTTTTCAGCTTTTCAGCACATAGCATTTTGAGTGCCGACATTGCAGTAGGGAGCTGAATTTCTCAGGATGCTAGGATTCGTGGCATCTGTGATTCTCATGATTCCTTTAGCCAGATTCACATAAGAAAAGTTTAGTAGTCCTCAACAATATGGGATACCATGCTCCCTACCAATAACACTGAAGCCAAAAAATCCTCCAATACCTTGGTATTCAGAGATTATGCCCTGCCTAAATTTTAACATCCTCTTCCAACTCCGTGACCGTGCTGCTTATGCAGAATATTTTACAACATTCTGTGTATATGTGAATAGCTGCATAGATGCATCTGGCTCCCCCCAAAGTAAATTCAGCACCAAATTCAAAAGTAAGTGCCTGTGTTGGAACCCAAATATAAACAGAATCTGTAACAAAAAAGTAGACACCACAGGAAAATAATAATGCAGTAAATGCAACTCACAAGATGGAAAAAAAAAACTCTTGCTAAACTTAATAGGGTACTCTGGACCCTGATCAAATCAACCAAAGCCAGATATGAGATAAAAATAGCCACTCAGGTAAAGGACAACGACAAAGCCTTTTTAATGATATTTGAAAACTTAGAAATAATGGCCAGCACTTGTGTAGAGCTATTAGCAAATTGTGTCACATATTGTGACCCAAAGGACATAGCCAATCTGCTGGCTAATAAATTTAGCTCTAACTTCATCCCCTCTTCCCTTCTACATTCCCAGATCTCTAACCCTCATCTATACCCCTCCCTCAAACCTCCCATGAGCAAGTCCTTAAAGCACTATCCAAGGCCAAGAACACGGATTCTGTTGAGCTGGATAACATACCAGGCTGCTTACTGGCCAGCCCAAAAACAGGACCTCACAGACCCACCACAAGGGCTGTTCAGTGTCAGTCTCCAGACAAGCTTTTTGGGAGGATAGATTGCTTGGCTCAAAGTAAACTCAGATGCCATTTTAGGCATACACAAAAGAATAGTTCTCAAGAAAACTCCATCTTTCTGGAAAGTTCGATAATGATGGTTCACCATGAGAGCTTCCAACTCAGAAATTCTTCTTGCGTAAGTCAGAGCAATCAGCAAAACTGTTTGCCATGTTGCAAACCTCAAATCAGCCTAATAAACTTGCTTAAATGCAGCAAGAGTTATTTTTCCAAAACAAAGTTTAGATCCTACGGTGGAATCAATTCTTTTCTATGTAGATGAGTAATGCAGAAACCCTTTCAAAAACATTTTAACATAGGAATGCATTGAAACTGAGGGAATTCATGGGGCAGACATACTGAAATGGCAAACAAATCTTGATAGAAGAGGAAGCAAGGCCAGAATACAACAACACACACAGGTACAAAAAGAGCAAGTGGTAAGGAAGCAACGGAGAGAAGGTAGAATGTTAAATGCACTTAAAAAGGTAGAGTATAAAGGCTTTGCCACAACTTGCTGTGAGGGAAAGGTTAGGTTGCTTTTGCTTTTTTGTAATTTGTATTACTCTATTTCCTTCTTCTATTTTGTATATTGTGATTTGTTTTCTTTACACTGTGTTTTAGTTGTTTTCTGCTTTTAATTGCGTATTAAAATTAGGAAGTAGACCAGAGTTGTGTCTCTTGTGAGTCACACAGAAGTTAGAACAAGTCAATTAAGGAGTCACACACAAGTTAGAACAGGTCAATTAAGGTTGATTATCTGTGAACTGTGTGTGAAGCTAGGAACTAAACCGTCTGTTTAACGAACAGAATAAAACATTTCAAAGCTTTACTGGAAAAGCTGTGCCAGTACTTGCTGTGAGGGAAAGTTTAGGTTTGCTTTTGCTTTCTTGTATTTTGTATTACTTTATTTCCTTCCTCTATTTTATATATTGTGATTTGTTTTCTTTACACTGTGTTTTACTTGTATTCTGCTTTTAATTGCATATTAAAACTAGGAAATAGACCACAGCTGTCTCTCTTGGGAGTCACACAGAAATTAGAACAGGTCAATTAAGGAGTCTCACAGAAGTTAGAACAGGTCAGTTAAGGTTGATTATCTGTGAAGTGAGAATGGAGCTACGAACTAAACCTTCTATTTAAGGGATAGAATAAAACATTTCAAAACTTTACTGGAAAAGCTCACCGAGACTCTGCCACAACTTGCTGTGAGGGAAAGGTTAGTTTGGTTTTGCTTTCTTGTATTTTGTATTACTTTATTGCCATCTTCTATTGTGTATATCATGATTTGTTTTCTTTGCAATGTGTTTTACTTGTATTCTGCTTTTAATTGTATGGTAGAACTAGGAAAGAGACCACAACTGTGTCTCTTGTGAGTCACATGGAAATTTTCCCACCCTCTAATCCTGGTGCTGTTGTGTTTTTAACTCAACTGTCTTTCTAGTTAACTGCTCTTATGTTAATTTGACCACATATCTCCTTCCCTCCCTCCTTTCATTGGTTGTTGTCAGAAAGCATAACTTTATAATTTTTGTGAAGTCACTCCCCTTCAGCTATTTAAATTTATTGGCCATTTATTTATTTATTTAACATCTGTTTACCGGGAAAGTCTGACTTGGAACAAAACCAATTTTCTGCTGAGGCCCAGGGAGAAATGCTCCAGACGCATGTCTTTATAACATGGGAGGAAATCAGAGCACCCAGTAAAACCCACATGAACCCAGGGAGGACATGCAGACTCCACACAGAAGGCACTCCAGACGAGAATCAAACCAGAGAACCTCTTGCTGTGAGGTGACAACTCTATCGCTGCACCACTGTGCCATCCTACTGTTTCCATAGAACCAGAGTGCAAGCTGCCTGCCACCTTTAAATTTATCTTGCTCTTTTAAAATTAGCAGTTCTCCATTTAAACAGCTAAATATTAAGTTACCCCCTCTTTCATATGTAGCTGCTTAGTGCATACTGCAGAGTTAGGATATTAACCCATTTTTCCATCTTACCTTTAGAATCTGCAACATCTATTGCAAGACCACCAATTACTGGAGAAGCCCACATTCTACCTCTCTGTAGTCATCTTGGGATTAGTGCTTCCATTTTCTCCTTGTGGGAGAAGGTGCACAGGGAGATTATTTCCTGGTGACTGCTAATCACCTGAAAGTCTAATAACTGCTTCATAAGTGGCAGCTTGGAATTTGTGCTTATATTCTGCTCCAGGTGAGAGAAGGAGCAGAGTGTATTGATTCCTGACTGTTTCTGGTTGGGCAGTGAGTGTGTGTACTTGACATTCCTGATTGGTCTAATTGCTATTCATGGCATTTACCAGGAAAAGGCTACAACAATCCTACAGACCTTTGCACCATCTGGAACAAGACCGTGGATCACCAAACAGGCTGTGGTCTGCTTCTCATCTTGGGATTGGTGCTAATGTATTGCTTCTGGTGAGAGAAGAAGCAAAGGAGTGTATTTCAGCACAGTGAAGCTGTGGTGAGAGCAGCACTAATAGTAGCCAGACAGTAGCCATTCATGCGACACCCTCTTTTCATCATTCTTGACAAGCTAACTCTTTGTTTTAAGTACTGCTTGATTGGTTTCTAACTTCAGAATATCTGCCTAAATACTTTATCCTTAAATTTTCAAGTACTACTTAGCAGTTTCCCCTCAAGTGTTTGGCAGTGCCCTGTATAGACGTGGACACCTTGAGTGACATTTTTCCTGTAAAAAGCACAGTTGAAATTTCACCAATACCTAGTTGCACACAGGGCATCTAGTTTGCAGTGACAAACACTGTCCCCAGAGTTGCAAACCCGGATACTGTTGACATTGCTTTATATTCTCACTCCAACTGTCTAATCAATAAAAAAAGAGTCTGTTGCCATGAATATGAACTTTCCCAATATCTCCAATACCAATTTGGTGGATTTGGGCATACTGAGGCAATGTAGAAATTGCCTCATATTTACTGACAACTAGTTAATTCTCAAACAAACTGATATGGTATGTGAGAGATGTACTTACACAATGTCACTGGAGGCAAAGCTCTCATATAAAAGTACTCCTAATCTCAATAAGGTTGTCAGTAGTGCACACGCTGCACCCATCACACACAATTCAAAGCAGAAATACAGACCCACATATGCTCAGACACTTAAATGTAACCTTCCTAAACCCAAAGACCTCCTAAACAAAGTACATATAACAAATACCCTCAGCAGCCCCATCTGCACTCTTTCAAAACAATACCCACTTCCAACACATACAACCACATCTCATGCACCTCTACTTCTAAGCCCATATGGCAAGCCACCACACAATTCAGTATTCTGATCATTGGAGACTCCATTGTGAGACATGCTAAATGTCCCTCTCACCAGGCAGAGTAAGGAAAAAGTCACAGTCAGTTGCTTATCAGGAGCTAGGATCCACCACATTACACACGCAATTAGATCATTGGACCAGAAGTACCAGTATGACTCAGTCATAGTCCATGTGGGCGTAAATGATCTGAGACGTATCTCCCTAGACTATATGAAGAGAGACATCATGGGTCTCTCAGAATGTGTCCCAGGCTGGTATGAGCCTGGCATTGAACAGCATTTTATCTTCTCCAAGGATGATGTCGCAATAATAACAAAAGATGACTGACTTTAATAACTGGCTTAGTTTCTGGTGTCATTCTAAGGGGGTGCAATATTTGTCAGCATGGAAGGAGATGGTAAACGGACCATGGTGCTTTGCCAGAGATGCTCTGCACCTCTCCCCTCTAGGCTTTCAAATATTAGCTAAAACATTGTCTTTCCCCATAAGCAATGCCAAACTGAAAGTACTTCCGACATAGTAAATCAAAACCAAGAAAATCTTAAAGGTATTACTGCTCAGTGCTAGGCATCTAAACAAAAAGCTCCACTCCCTAGAAGCTCTCTTCACCCTAGAGATTGATGATGTCTGTGTGGTCACTAAGATATGGTTTAAAGCTGTGGAAAGCACATCTACAGTGCAAGGTTGTAATGCCTTCCACATATTTAGACCAGCTACTACACAGACAGGGACTAAAGGTGGAGGTGTCTTGATTTGCATCAAAAATAAATATACCTCAAGGCTGGTCAAACAGGACAATGCACATGAGCTATTTGATGTTCAAATCACCATAGGCAAAATCCAATACCACTTCCTTGCAAGCCATAGGTCCCCCTCTAAGATCCAAGAAACCCATACTATGTATTTAAACTTGTTGGAAACACTCACCATCCAACCTAATAAGATATTCATGGGCAACTTTAATTACCCTACTATTAACTGGGAATCCTATGTGAAACCAAACATGCAGTCACAGAGTTTCCTGGATTTCGTAAACACAAACTCCCTGGACCAGACTGTCAATACACCAACCAGGGATGAAACAATTCTGGATGTGGTCCTCAGTAATATGGGACAATGCTGCACACCTCCTAGTGTATCATCTTCCCTGGTAAAGTCAGACCACAGATTGGTCTCTTTTGAAGTAAAAATAAAACCTGGACCCCAACTAATCCTGGAATATTTGGGAACTACTCTAAGGCTAACTTCCCGCTATTAAGTGATAACCTGGTAACATTTCAAGCCTACATAAAAATTGAGAACGCTGTTGCCTATGTAGAATTGTTCACATAAACCCTGTACAAGCATGTTAATAGTTGCATAGAGGCAGCTGTACCCACCAGGAAGAAGTACAAAACTAAGTCAAAAAAACAAGCCACCCTAGTGGAATAAAAAAATAAAAAAATCACAAAAAAGGCTGTATAAGAGTAGGAAGAAAATCATGGCAAAAATTAGGAGGTGCAGCACCCAGCAGGCAAAAAGCATTATCATCAAGCTAAACAAACAACTCGGAGGACAAATAGTCTACCAAAGCCAAATTTGAGGTACATTTGGCTTCCCAATCCAAGGACAACCACAAGGTATTATTTAGCTATGTCCACAACCTCAAAGTCAATACACAATTAGGTGCAGAGCTGATTGTAAGTGGAGCCACCTATACTGAGCCAGATGATATAGCAAAGCTACTGGCTGACAAATTCAGCTCCAATTTTACCCCTCTCTCCCCTTCAATCTTCCCTCAGAAAATACCATCAAATATAACTCTCCCTACTATCATTAGTGAACAGGTCCTTAATGCTCTCTATAAGGTCAAGAACACTGCATCAATGGGCCCAGACAGTATCACACGATGTCTTCCAAATAGCATGAAACTTGACCTTTCAGACCCTCTGGAATTGCTATTTAACTGTAGCCTCCAAACAGGCTTCACACCTCATGAATGGAGAACAGCAACAGTCATCCTTCTGCACAAAGGTTGGCCATCTACAAGCCCATAAGTTTCACTAGTACTACTAGTATATATAAAGCCATGGAAAGAATTATCATGGAAATGATCAACAACAATACAGTAAACTTCCAAACACTGGACCTAACCCAATTTGGTTTCATCAAGGACAGGTCATGTCTACTCAGTCTGGTGGACTTCTTTGAGAAGGTCACCAAAGCAGTGGATGAGGGCAAAATGGTTCACACTGCCTACCATGAGCTGGCCAAGGCGTATGACACAATACCCCACTCAGGCACCGTTGACAGACTCAAGAGGTTAGGTACAAACTCATATGTCTCCTGGAGGATAGCCAATTGGCTGACAGACAGGACCCAGGAATTTAGAACTGGGGAGTCCACCTGTACAAAGAGGCCAGACACTAGTGGAGTCCTTCAAGGATCGGTTCTTGGACTACTCCTTTTTGGCATTTACTTCTCTGAAGTCAAGACCAAAGTCAATGGCCTCTGGCTGACTAAATCTGTAGATGATTGCAAATTAGGAGCTATCACCGAATCCAACACTGACACAAATGTTTTCCAGGAAGGGCTGACACAGGCAAATAACTAGTGTCAGAGCCATGGACTAAAACTAAATGCCAAGAAATGCATAATAGTATTCTTCAGGAAGTCATCCACCCCTGGTAACTATCATACTGATAACACACCCCTTAGAGCTGACCCAGTAGTCAGGGACTTAGGGACACAGACAATAATCTAGCATTTGACCATCACATGTCTACAACAGTGAGAAAGTAATTCAATGTTGTGCAACTTAGAAACAAAGGTATGGCAGCTGGATCCAAGGAAGTCATTGTTCCACTGCATTCAGCATACCCCCATTTGGTATGTACCAAACCAGACATATCTAACAAAAGGAATGTCCACAGAGGTTCCTCACTAAAAACAAAATACAGGGCACAAGTAAAATGTCTTATGCAGACCGCCTCAATCCCTATATTCTGTCTCCTACAGGCTGTTAGGGGAGATCTGTGCCTGGCATCCAGGGCATTGTCAGACCCCACTCTGATGGACCTCCTGCATATCCGCAAAACAAACAGCACCAGAATTACCCATTCTAAAGACTTAAACCTTGCCTGTATATAAATAGGACCTGCTGGAGAGACAGGTATGCATCCCAGAGACTACCCTGTCTGTGGAACAGGCTCCCCATCCATGTGAAGCAGAGTTCCTCCCTAATCCAATCCAAGTTCAACTTGGACAACTGGATGGGGAACAGGAAATTCATTCCTGGCTTGGCACCTGTGGGACACAGGCAATCTGTAAATGGTTCATCTCCCAGGCCCCTGCTTGTAAATGTTTCATCTTCCAAACTCCTGCTTACAATAATCAAGGGTACTAGAACTTTTCAGAGATTTGGGATGCCTGGCTAGGCTTAAAAAGGTCTTTGTGGTCATTAGCCTAGTAAACACCTATGAACCTAGTAGATGTTAGAATGATCACCACTGCATTAGCTGCTCCCTCCCTCCACCCCCATACTTGTATATTTTTTGTTGCCGGGGTGTGGACATGATTTTTGTCTACCTAGTGTGGTCCTTCTTCATGGCTGTACCCTCCCTCTTTCAGTTGTCATTCATGGAAGCTCTGAAGGGCTTGTTGCCCAGACTGTTGATTTTTCTACAGTTCTTCGCAAGCTGTTAGTGGTCTAGGCTCATGAAAGGTGCTGTTAAGCTTTGGAAGCTGACAATATAGCTAAGTCTACTGCAGCAGTGATCATTCGAACATCAAATGCACTTTCTTTCAAGCTGGAAACTGTGGAAGAGTATCCAGTGCAAAGAGAGGCATGGGGGGCTATAGGGAAATCCCAGGCCAGTGCTGTAACTACACAAGAAGGTAAGAGAGTTCAAGGCCAGACACTGATCACATCTTCCTGCTAAGTCCACCTTCAAGAATGGCCTCACTTTCCTTACCAGTTATGAGTTTCCCTTTGACTGCAGTAGGTTGAGATTGCACCTTAGGTTGGGCATGTGAAAAGTAAAAGAAGTGCTCTTCTCACCACCACTTATGGGGTGAATCTGGATGTCTGCACTGCCTGTGCCATGTTTAAGCATACAGATCATACTTGTACCTTTCAAGTCTTGTCTCTGTGACTTGGTGGTTGCACCCAAGATGAAGAATTAGTTTCCTCAGCTCCCCCCTAACTAGAGGAGACTCCTGTGAGTAATTCTATATGTGAGCCACAGTGTAGTCCCAGTCATTAGTCAGTTTGATTTTTGATGGAAACTGTTGTTATATTAATTTGTCTGATAATAGAAAGTGACAATAAGCCTTTGCAGTCTACCTTTTTAAGTGCATTTAACGTTCAAACTTCTCTCCATCGCTACCTGGTCACTTACTCTTTCTGTACCTGTGCCATGCCTTCTTGCATGCCACTGTGGGTTCTCTGTACACCATCCATTCCAATATTCCATTCTGTGAGTCTACAATCACCTATATGAAGAAGTTCTTTTTGAGATCAATGAAGTAGCTAGTTTCTACAATCTGCTGCCTGTCTCTCTTCCTTCTCCCTGTGTCTTTTCCTGTTCAGGGTGTCCAGTTTATATCTTCCATAAATGATCTTGTTGCACCAGTATTATGCCTCCTATCTCTTCTGGTCACAGTTCAGAAGACTTACAGTTGCTTAAGTATCTTGTCATACACCTTTCCATCCATTCCAGATGTTTTTCCATTCGTTTCATGTGGAATCTTTCCAGTTGTCTCATGCCCCATTCCTTGTTTCCTGTCCAGAACTGCACACATTGCTCAAGTGGGATGTGAACAGGGTTTTATTCGGAGATCCTTGCTGATAGAGGACTGTACCCTTTGGGATCACAGTCTGAATTCAGCATTATTCCTTGCATAGGTCTCTTAAGACCAAGCATCACCCTTGGCTTACTCTTAGCCTTGTCCCCATCACTTGACCCTTGGACAGAGCTCACTAATTGCAAAGTCAGTGTCTTACATGATGGGTGACTGTAGGCCCTCATCCACTCAATGTCTTGGTATTACGACTCTGTAGACCCAGAGGTCTTTTTTCCTGAGACAGACTGGAATGATAATGCCTCTCTTTTCTTCTGTTCCTCATTGAATGATCGCTCCTTTGGCAGAACTCTTGGTTTTATGAAGTTGTAATGTATTGGTCTATATCTCCTTTGCCTTCTCCTCAGAAATGATTTACTCATGTCTGGATATGAAGGCTGTGAAGGTCTGGGTCATCTCACCCATTGATCTTGTTTTAAGGTTGCTGTTGATGCAGCTTGAAAGCATCTGTATTCTACTGCTCCTGCTTCTAAGTAGGTAGCTACTTTCTACAAACCCATGTTTTATATTTTGGGGTGAAAGACATACTTTCACAGTGCTTTTACAATTATCCATTCTGCACACTTTGGAGGGGCAGCTTGAATTTCATTCCTGTTGTGAGGCTGTAAATATTTTCCTTTCTTGCTTTTTCAATGTCTGCAACTTATAGGGTATTGTCAGATCTGAAGACTTTCTATCAAAACTTTCCTTAGCAAAGAATAATGTGCATATACATGGTGTGGCCAGTATTTGACATTAAGGTATATAAGGGACAACCTGAAATGCGACCCAGGACTGGCATTAGATGTCTGGATCCTTTTTTTTTCATCAGCAGTCATTTTGACAAAAAAAAAAAAAATGATCACCTGTACCTTTTATAGGTTCATAGGTGATTAGTAGGCTAATGGCATAAGAGCCTTTACAAGCCTAGCCAATAATCCCAGGATATGACAATATTATGTCATAATTCCCCAGATATGGGATGGGATAGTATCAGGGTAGTAGGTCTTTGGGTGTAGGAGCCCCCCCGAGTCATTTTACAGACTGCCTCTGTTCATGATGGACATGGGTAGTACCCCAGGAGTGAATTTACAGTTCCCCTTCCATTTATCCAAATTCTTTTTGAAGAGACGGAGGGACGAGCATTGTTTTATGAAGATGGGTAGTTTATTCCATAGTTAAGGTAGCCTTTAGGATGTGAAGCTGTCTTTCCAGCAAGTTCTGTTAGTCTCAAGTAAGTTTCAGGTCCATGCAACGTGTTACCCTTGCATAGTTTTTCTTGAGATTATGTAACATTTTCATTCAGGCTAGATCAGAGAATGCCTTGTAGGACAGGCATATATCCCCTCTCAATAAACAATATGAGACAGAGTAAAGGGAATAGTGCCTTTAGTCAGTCTGCATAAGACATGTGTCTTATGTTTTATATTTTTTAATCAGAAACCTCTGGGGCCACTCCATTTGGTATAAGTGCCTGGTTAGGTACCTGCAGAAGGGAGCATTGTACTTGATTATGGGCCAGATGAGGGCTGAGTACAGTGGCACTATGACTTCCTTTGATCTTGATGTCATGCCTTTAATTATAAGTTGAGCCAGACAGAAGACTTTCCTCACTACTGTAGCTACCTGGTTGTCAAAGTTTAGGTTACTATCTGTCTTGTTCCTCGGTCCTTCACCACTGGTTCAACTTTTAAGGGTGTGCTATCAATATTAAAATTTGCAGGGATATCTGATTTTCTGAAGGGTATGATTATGCATTTTTAGCATTTAGTCTCAGACCATGGTTTTGGCACCAGTTGTTTGTCATTTTCAGGCCTGTTTATAGGATGTCAATATCATTTGAGGATTCACTGATGTTGATATTCTACAAACAGTAGTCAGTGAACTTGGTAAAAAACAGGCCCCCAACATTGGTCCTCACCTCAGAGAAGTATAAACTAAACAGGAGGATCACAACACTGAGCCCTGTGGGACACCACTAGCAAAAGGTTTCTTACTGGAAGTGGATACACCTATCCAGACATCATGTGTACTGTCAGTGAGCCATTTGGCTATCCGTCTGATGGTGTAGGGGCTTATGCCTAACTCAGTAAGTTTATCTATGATCCCAAAGTGGGAGATTGTGTGAAAGCTTTTGCCAGGTCTAGATAAGTGATGTGTACCATTTTACCCTCATCCATGGCCCTGGTGACTTTCTCGAAGAAGTCCACCAGACTGAACAGGCAAGACCTCCCTTTGACAAAACTAGATTGGGTCTGGCCCAGTTTTTGGAGAGTTCCTGTGTCATTATTGATCAGGTCTATGATTATTCTCTACATGGCCTTGCAGATAAGACTGGTCAACCTTATGGGTCCATAGCTCCCTGGATCAGTTGATGCCCCCCCTCCTTGTATAGAGGGGTGACTATTGCAGTCCTCCATTACTCTGGGACAAAACTCATTTAGAGGCTGTGGTTAAGAGGGTTCTAGTGGCCTTGATAGATTCGGTTTTAAGCTATTTAAGAAGCAACCTGGAATGTTGTCGGGACCTATGAAAACTGTGTTTTTGACTTTAGCGAGCACAGTAAGGACCTGTTCCCTCATAATGATTGGTAGGGGGATGGTTGCAGGTATTTCTTTGGGTATGGTAGGAGGTGATGGGGAGTAAAGTTTAAACTGAACTTAGTAGCCAGCAGGTTTGCTATAGTTTCAGGCTGGGTGTAGGTGTTGCTATTCATGATTAAC
Source organism: Protopterus annectens (assembly GCF_019279795.1). NCBI lineage: Eukaryota > Metazoa > Chordata > Ceratodontiformes > Protopteridae > Protopterus > Protopterus annectens. Next base: position 1,698,861,682 of record NC_056737.1, on the reverse strand, counting down.
TTGACGTTTCTGCTATGGTTATGAACATAATTAAAAAAAGCCTTATGGTTATCTTTCACCTGGGAGGCTATCTTTGCCTCATAGTTTGCTTTGGCAGATTTGACCAGCTCTTTAATTTGTTTGTTTAGACTGGTGAATGTCTTTTTGCACTGATTTGTCTGTTCCTTCTTAGCTTTGGAGAGTATTTTTTTCCTTTTGTTGAATAGCCTGTTTATGCTAGGGGCCCACCAGGGTGGTTTATTTTTGCCAGTAATTATAGGTTTGACTCTGACAGTTACTGCCTCCTGTATGCATCCTGCCTACAAATTTGAAACCCTCACAGGATAACAAGTTAACTACTATCCTCACAAGTAATACAGCTATCCTCCTTATCCTAACTTTAACACGCTACCACACCTCTTACTTTACCACACTTACTACTACCTATGCAGCCCCAACAAAACATACCTCCAGTTATAATCCTAATACTCCTCGCTGCAGCCTACACATATTCTCAAGCCTATACCATCACATTACTGTAGAACCTAACTCAGTCAGACTCCTCTCTACTACTCCTAGGACACCAGCTTCAAACAAACATATTACCATCCTAACTAAAGTCACAAAACTCTTTAGCACATAAACCACCAAGCTGATCCTGGCAGGAGACATGCACCCAAATCCAGGGCCTAAGTCAGTGCAGACTATCACAGTTAACACATCCCTCTCCTCCAACCAACTACCCATTACTAGACCAAAAACCAGCCTACTACTCCTGAGCTTAAATATTCGGAGCATTAGCAATAAGATATATTTACTGCATGCATTGCTGTCCACCTATTCCCCTGACATACTATGTCTTATTGAAACCTGGTTAAAGTCGACAACAACTGACAATGAGTTCCTCCCTACTGGATGCAGTGTCCTGTGCCAAGACAGACTGTCTAAAAAAGGGGGAGGAGTAGCATTACTTTATAAAAATAACCTAAACATAACCATATTAATCTTCAAATCCCATCCTTTAATAATACTGAACTCCTCCTAGCAAAACTCATACTTGGTGACAAAAAATCAATCGGTATTATCACCTGCTACATACTACCAAGTAACAGTACCCCTACCCTAGAAACCTTCTTACAATGGACAAGTCAAAACTTGCTGCAGGAAACTATTATCCTTGGTGATTTTAATATCGACTGGAACACACGTTCAGCCAAAAACTCCACTAACCATATCAACCTTTACAGTTTCTCTAAAGTCATCCAATCAAACACTAGACTAGGAAATTCAAGAATCAAAGAAAGCCTCCTAGACTGGATCTTATTAAATAAGACTAACACCTCTTACTAAGCAGGCACCCTTCCTGACATCCCCAGTGACCACCAGCCCACCTTTCTACTAAAATTCAAAGCCCAGAACTATTTTACTCCCTTATTATAAGCAACCAGGAACTCAAAAAGCTTCGACCCTAACAAATTCAAACTTGAGATGCAACACTATAACTGGAACATACTAAAAGTACAATCCCTAGAAGAAGCTGTAACCCACTTCAATAATATTTTCCTAAAAATCCTAAATGCCCACGTTCCAGCCAATACTACAAAACTCAAAGTGAAAATAGCCCTCTGGATTACCAAAGAGACTAAAAATAAAATAGCAATAAGGAACAGAGCCTGGAATCTTTGGAGAGCTACTAAAACCCCAGCAGCTAAGGAACAATTCCAAAAACTTAGAAACGATACAAAAAAGCAGTCCTTCTAGATAAAAATAATTATTTCATATAGCTACAAAACAGGCACCAAAACAATCCCAAGAAATTCTGGGCAGGAGTAAATAAACTACTCCACGACGGCAAACCCTCCACACCATCTCCTGCCTCCACTAGCAAAATCACAAATATACCAGATACCTTCAACAAATGCTCTATAGAAACAATCTCCAGCCTTGTTCAAAAACTGACCACATCCACCACCACTAATAGCTCCGTACCTATACATAGACCCCAAACAACCTTCCAGTTTCAACCCATCCCTACCAACTATATCAAAAGGCTGCTAACCAAACTTAAACCTACTTCACTTGCAGCTAATGCCATCCTTGCTGAATACCTTCAGTTGGCTGCCAATGAAATTGCCTTCCCAGTATCCATCCTTTTAAACTGATCTGTTTCGGAAACCACTATTCCACCTATCTGGAAGACCTCCTATATCATCCCCCTCCACAAAGGCGGTACCTCCACCGACCCCACTAATTATCGCCCCATTGTCATCCTGTCTCCACTAGCTAAAATTCTTGAAAAATGTGTACACCACCAACTCATGCCATACCTTCTCAACAACCAACTTCTCTCTCCCACTCAGCATGGATTTTGGCCTGCTCACAGCAGCACCACTGCCCTACTTTCTTTCACAAACTTCATCAACCAAAACAAACACACAGGCAACTAACATCTGCCATATTCTTAGACCTGTCAAAGGCCTTTGATATGGTCACCCATCCTAAACTACTTCAAGCCCTTACTTACTTGGGCCTTAGTAACCATGCATTAGAAGACAATAAGCAGTTCAATGGGACAACAACCTATCCTCACTGCTGCCCGTCACCACAGGAATCCCACAAAAGTCCATTCTACGACCCCTCCTATTCTCCATTTTCAACAATAATTTTCACCGCATCTGTCAAGCTGCAACTATTATTCAATATGCTGATGACTCAACACTACTCTCTTCAGCCAGTGATCCTCAAGAACTTTTCTCCATCACCCAAAAAGTCTTCCAAACTACAGAAACTTGGTTTCTTAACAAAAACCTAATACTAAATCCCCCCAAAAAACAAACCTGCAATTTAGTCCAAACAAATTAACCACAATACCCAGACCATTTAATATTGTGTCCATGGATGGGACTATTATCTCCCCAGACACTCATACTAAACTGTTAGGAGTGATCATTGATTTTCCCGGTTAGGGGTCGCCACAGCGGAACTCCGGTCTGCTAATGATTGGTAGTGGATTTTTACAGTGCCAAGTTGCCAGCCCGACGCCCAACCTTCAAAGAAGGCACACCCATTCACCTACCTGCATCTCTTTAAGCATCACTCGACCACGGGGAGGACATGCAGACTCCACACAGAAGGCGATCCAACCGAGAATTGAACAGGAGAACCTCTTGCTCTGAGGCAACAACGCTAACCGCTACACCACCGCAGCCTAGCAATGGTCATTGATAATAATTTCAAATTTGATCTGCAAATAAATCGGACCTTTAAAACATCCACAAAAACTGGGCAATCTATATAAAAATAAACTATTTCTTACCTATACCGCCAGGACAACAATTGCTCAAACCTCACCTTCTCTCCACTCTATCCTACGCCACACCCATTTTCACCAACCTACCCAAAACAGAAATTGCCAAGCTCAACACCTGCTACAATCAAATTGCCAAATTTGCTACCGGCGCATCCTACTGATCCCACCACTGCCCTTCCCTAAAACAACTTGACTGGCTTGAATTTCCTAATCTCCTATTCTTTCATCAGTTTTCCTTTGCACACAAACTACTACTTCCAGATAAAACTTCAGCACTGGCCAACCTACTAAAATTACAAACTCACCCTAGACAACTATTCTGTAGTGATAAAAAGCTAATCAAGGTCACCAAGACCAAAAACACAGCAGGAGACGCCCTCTTCCCTAATTATATAGGTAAGACTTGGAAATCGCTACCCTCTGCTATTACCTCAACAGACTTGAAGTTTACATTTAAAAGACTACTCAAAGAACACCTAAAACTCACATGGCTGTGTTTGTTTACCCCCAGGCTAACCTCCCCAACCATATCCACCCTCTTCTCTAATCTCCTGGTCTCTGTTTAAGAACTATACTGCTAAGAGGAACTGCAGCTTTTTTTTTTTATTATTTAATTTCCAGCTTCCGTACAGTTGTCACCTCTTCACCTGGCCTCTCAGTTAGTACCTATACATATAGGGGACCAAAACACTGCTAGGCACAGCTTCTTCTAATTTTCTTTTCTTTCTCCATCTTTGCACTTGCTTTTATACTTAGTCTATATATCTTACCACTCAACTATGTTTTACCTACTACTGTCAACCTGACTATGTCAAACTTGTACACAATCTAACTGTATAAAATTGGAAAAGATGCAACTGTCGCATTTGTATCTTATTCTGTAATTCTTTTTACTTATGTATTGGCTCATTCTAACTGTAAAAAAATAATAAAATGTTTTTTTTTTTAATTCTATGTATCTAATTTTAATTTTAATGCTTATGTACTGTCTATGTAAATACAGTGGATATAAAAAGTGTAAAATGCCAGACTTTTGTGATATAAAAAAATGAGACCACAATAAATAATTTCAAACATTTTCCCACCTTTAATGTGACCTATAACCTGTACATTTCAATTGAAAAATAAACAAGTCTGTTAGGGGAAAAATAAAAAATAAAAAATGTACAATAAGCTGGTTGCAATACTTTGTTGAAGCACCTTTTGATTTAATTACAGCATTCAGTCTTCTTGGGTAGGAGTCTATCAGCATGGCACATCCTGACTTGGCAATATTTGCCCACTCTTCTTGCAAAATCGCTCTAAATCTGTCAGATTGCGAGGGCATCTCTTTCAGGTCACCCCACAGATTTTCTATTGGATTTATGTCTGGGCTGTGGCTGGTCCATTCCAAAACTTTAATTTTCTTCTGGTGAAGCCATTCTTTTGTTGATTTGGTTGTATGCTTGGGGTCACTTTTGTGCTGAAAGGTGAAATTCCTCTTCATCTTCACCTTTCTAGCAGACGCCTGAAGGTTTTGGGCCATTTGGAACTGTTCATAATTCCCTCCACCTTGACTAAAGCCCCAGTTCCAGCTGAAGAAAAGCAACCCCAAAGCATGATACTGCCAACACCATGCTTCACTGTGGGGATGGTGTTCTTTTAGTGATGCAAAGTGTTGTTTTTGCGCCAAACGTACCTTTTGGAATTGTGGCCAAAAAGTTCAACCTTGGTCTCATCAGACCATAACAAATTTTCCCACATGCTTTTGGGAGACTTGATGTATTGTTTTGCAAATTTTAGCCGGGCCTGGATGTTTTTTGGTGTAAGAAAAGGCTTCCGTCTTGCAACACTACCCCATAGTATAGACATATAGAGAATACGGAAAATTGTTGTCACATGTAGTACACAACCAGTACTTGCTAGAAATTCTTGCAGCTCCTTCAGTGTTGCTGTAGGTCTCTTGGCAGCCTCTCTGACCAGTTTTCATCTTGTCTTTTCATCAATTTTGGATGGACGTCCAGATGTTCTTCATGTTTCACTGTTGCAGTCATCACACTTGGGTTATCCTGCCAGGGGTAGCCCTCAGTCGGCCCGAATACCAGAGGCTTAGTATTTCTGTGTCAGTTGTTGTCACTCCAGGACTGACGTCAGGTCGTCAGTGGTATGAAAACAGGCAGCTGACGCCATTACATGAATCTTTCCCGCCAAGGAGCCCGAAGCAGAAGCAGTTCGCACGAGTGCCAGTCGGCCGCTAACTGAGTTTTCTTTTCCGAAATTGAAGTTGAAGTCTTCTAAAGCTATGTACCCCATTGGGGATCCTTTTTTCTTGCTCTAACCGATGTCAGAAAAAGTTAACAATTGTCTCGTCTATGGAAATCAAATACCACACCGAGATTTCCATTTTTACTGCGTCACCTGTTTAGGCCCAGACCATGACGTTCCTCAGTGCCGGTTTTGTGCTTTGTTCAACACCCAAACTATTCATTATTGGGCCCTTATTGTAGCTAAATACTTTCGCTCTCGATCACAGTATTCCAAAACGACTTCGGTAAGCCATCCGACTACCAATCTTCCAAAAAAACGTAAGGATAAAGACAGAGACAGACCACACAGGTCCAAACCTGCTGACGATGCTTCCGTTAAGCTAGTCACCAGTTCTCCGGTACTCAGTGAGGCGCTTTCGCAGCCCCTGATGCTCACATCGATGGATTTGCAGGCCGCTACCGAGACCCGTTCAGAGTCTGGTATGCCGCGAGACTCTTCTTTGACTATGGAACCTGTGGATGTCTCTACCTTGGATGGGTCCAGAGCTGCTGTGCAGGCACCAGCTTCTGACTCAGCAGGAGGGAGAGTTCTTGCATCCACACTTGCAGACCCTGAACCTAGCAGCCTGGCTTATTCCTTGGCTTCTCCTCCAGTGGCCAGCTTAAGCAAACAGGTCCTGGATGTTATACGTGAAGCCAGACGTCCCAGTAATAGAAAATCCTATGCTGACAAGTGGAAAAGGTATTGTTCTTGGATCCAGACTAAAGGAGCTGACCCAGCACAGCCCTCCTTACCTCTCATCCTGGATTACCTAACAGACCTACTCAACAGGGGGCCTATCCTTCTCTTCTATTAAAATCCATGCCTCTGCCATCTCTGCACATTACAACACTGAGCCACCTCTCTTCTCACACCCTCTCATCAAGCAGTTCCTGAGAGGGGCTAACAACTTAAGGCCACCAAGAAGCACCCCTACCCCTGCTTGGGGCCTTAACTTTATGATGGAAAAGCTCATGCCCCCCCCCCTTTGAGCCTGCAGCTTCAGCAGAGTTAAAGTTCCTCTCTTGGAGAACAGCCTTGCTTTTGGCCATCACTTCAGCTAGAAGAGTGTCTGAGCTACAAACACTTATGGCTGTGGAACCTTTCATCATTTTTCATGCTGACAGGGTCTCCCTCAGGACTAACCCAACTTTCATGCCTAAAGTGGTGTCCAGTGTGGCTCTCAACCAATGTATTCATTTGCCCACCTTTTTCCCTAAACCTCAAAATAAGGGGGAAAGGATCCTGCACTCTTTAGGTGTGCACAGACAGCTCAAATTCTACCTGGAAAGGACTAAGCCCTTTAGGAAATCTGAACAGTTACTAGTCAGCTTTGCACCAAGGGCAGAGGGCAAAGCCATATCAAAACAAACTATCTCCAAATGGATAGCACACTGCATCCATTTTTGTTGCAATCACCATGGGAAACCACCCCCACAGGGGGTCAGAACACATTCTGATAAGGCAACTTCAACTTCTACAGCTTTTCTCAGAGGGATCTCTACCAGGGACATCCTGGAAGCGGCAACATGGAATTCTGTTCATACCTTCACTAAGCATTACCACCTGCCTATGTTTTCAAAATCCAGGGCAGACTTTGCAACCACAGTCCTGCAGGGCATACTAGCCAGCCCCAATTCTTCTTGACTGCCCCCACCCCTTCCTCAGCTTTGGGAATCAACCCAAGTGTGATGACTGCAACAGTGAAACACGAAGAACATAGTACAGTTGTGTACATTTACCATAAATGTAGATGTTCGAGTGTATTTACTGTCGCAGTGCTGGTTTCCCAACCTCCAGCCCTCTTGTATCTCTCTCTCTCTCTCTCTTCCTCACCCTTACAAGGCTATTGGTATTTACTTTCTACTGGTGGTGTTAATCCACCATAACTTAGCTCCCTATTGGGGGCTCCTGACATTTGGGGCAAGAAAAACTGATGTAATGGCATCGGCTGCCTTTTATACCACTGACGACCTGACATCAGTCCTGGAGTGACAGCAACCAGCGCAGAAATACTAAGCCTCTGGTATTCGGGTCGACTGAGGGGTACCTCTGGCAGGATAGCCCAAGTGTAATGACTGCAACAGTGAATACACTCAAACATCTACATTTATGGTAAGTACACACAACTGTACTTTCTTTGCAACGTCACTGTTGTCCCATATTTTCCCCACTTTTTGATGGCTGCCTTCACTGTGTTCCATGGTATATTCAATGCTGTGGAAATTTTTTTGTACTGTTCTCCTGACTGATACCTTTCAGCAGTAAGATCCCTTTGATGCTTTGTAAGCTGTCTGTGAACCATGGCTTTTGCTGTAGCAGGTAAATGAGTAAATGTCATGAAAATCCTAGTAGGACAGCTGAAATTTATTTGGGACTAATCAGTGTCTCTTTAATTGATGGCATGTGTGTACCAAGAAGACTGAATGCTGTAATTAAATCAAAAGCTATTTCAACATAGCATTAGTTTAAGGATGTGCACGCTTATGCAACCAGCGTATTGTATGTTTCTTATTTTTTATATTTTTCCCCTAAGATTTGTTTGTTTAAATTGAATTGTACAGGTTATAGGTCACATTAAAGGTGGGAAACATTTTGAAATTATTTATTGTGGTCTCATTTTTATATCACAAAAACCTGGCATTTTAACAGGGGTGTGTATATTTTTTATATCCACTGTATGATTGCTGCTGTTATACTCCTTATAATTACTTGTAATTGATTTCTGGAGCTTTTCTCCCCAGACCTCTGCTGAAAATGGACATGTATCCAGTTGGACTCTCCCGTTCAACAAATGTAAAATGAAATAAATAAATAATGAATGTGGTTGTACAGTGCTTTTGTGTACAGTTCAGAGTAGACCTCAGTGTCATCTGGGTTTGGAGGGTCTTGAAAGTTTAATAAGCTGTCACTTAGTTTGAGGTAATTGGCCTTAGCAAATTTCATAACAGGTTTGCAGTTTGATGGGGTTTTAGGTTAGTTTTAATTTTAAAGGACATCATTTTGTGGTCAGATCTTACCAGGGAGAAGGTAATGTACTGGTGGGAGCAGCACCTCCCCATGTTAGTGAGTATTAGGGCTAAGATATTTCTACCGCTAGTTGGGGAGCTAAGCAGTTGCTCCAGGGCTTTTGCATTGACAAAGTCCGAAAACCAAAGAGCAAGTGAATTATAGGTCGTATAAGTAGCCCAGTTTATGTCGGGGTAGTTGAAGTTATGCATAAGTATGGTGTTAAGCTGAATCTTAAGAGATTCCAGTAGGTTTAGGTAGAAGTTGTGGTTTTCCAAACTCGTGTTAGGGGATCTGGAGGATATCATAGGGAATCGCACCTTTGGTTAGTTGTGCAAGGAGTAGCTCAAGTGAGTCATGTTATTGGACCAATCTAGCAGTATACTTGGCCTTTATTAACACTGTGACACTTCCTTCCTTTGTTTTATCCTGAGCTGAGAGGGATCAAAATGTATGAAATACATTGCAGCCGTTAATAGCCAGGGTGCTTTCTATGGTTATGAACTGTGTTTCTGTGACTGTACATATGTCTGCATTCTCCAGGGTGAGGATTGCTTCCAAGGAGTGCAGATTTTTTATTTAAACTCCTAGCATTGAGCAGCAGTGCCTTTAGGTAGTCTTGACTGATTTTTGTTATGCTGGAGAGTTTAACAACTTGGCACATCCTAAAAAAAGCACTCTGGCAAAGCATCAGGATGTTCATCGTGCATACAGCTGCAGTAATTACAGATGGGTTCTCTGCCATCAGACGGGTCCTCGGTCGGCCGAATTCCAAAGTCTAGGTCCGGCGTCGGTTGTTGTCGCTTTCTTTCCTGACGTCAGTGCGACAGGGGTATATAAGACACAGCCGACGCCATTTTCTTCAGTCTTTTTTGCCGCGCGGTACCCGAAGCAGAAGCAGTTCGCAAGTGCCGGTCGGCCAGCTCCTGAAATTACGAAAATTTGGAAACCGAAGTCTTCTTTAAAGCTAAGTACCCGTTGAAACTTTTCTTGCCTCAGACCGATGTCAGACAAAGTTAACAATTGTATTTCTTGTGGGAAGCAAATACCGCATAAGGATTTCCATTCCCTCTGTATACCTTGTTTAGGCCCAGACCACGACGTCTCGGGCTGTCGCTTTTGCGCTACTTTCAATAAACGCACTATTAAGCGTTGGGTGGAGTTCGCCCAGCACTTTTTTGGTAAAGCTTTTGATTATAAAATGTCGTCGGAGACTCCGACTACCGTTTTGTCCAAAAAATGCAAGGACAAAGACCGACACGCGAGGTCCGCGGTCTCCACCGACACCACGCCAAAACCGGCTACACGTGGTCCGGTTCTCAGCGAGGCACCTACGCAGCCCCTGACTACCTTCGACACTTCTCTGGTGGTGTCTTCTGTAACCGAGACCGCCGGTGCCTCGGCCAATACCCAGACTACAGCTACCGAAGCCACTGTGAGTGTTGAGCCTCCTAATGTGGACAGGTCCACTTCCACCCATGGTGTCTTTAGACCTTCATCTTCCTTTTCCATAAAGGCCTTTACTAAGTCCAAATCAGCCATGCATCCCAAGAGGCCTGTTGCACAGGGCCCATCTCCAGGCCCCATGCCTAAAAAGCAGATGCTAAAAATGGCTGAGGATTTAATTACTCTTATCAGGGGTTCCCAACCCCCTCCGGACAAGAGACCCAGAGTGGAGGAAGATTCTCCCTCTTCTGACCAGGGCTCCATTATTTCAGAACATTCTGATGAAGAGGAACACTCGTACTCCCCTTTTGAAGATTCTGATGCAGAGCAGTCCATTCCTTCTGTATCTCCCCCAGAGGATTTTTCCTTTGGAGAAACCTTGCATACCTTGAGGGAACACTTCCATTGGGAAGGCCAAGACTTTTCTGATTCCAAGAAAAGACTTAGGGAATTTCTTTTGCTACCTCAGCACAGACCTCTGGCGATACCTCCTGTCTTGGACATACTTGATGATGTTTACTCTGAGGCTTGCCTTAATCCGGATTCCCTGCCTCCTGCCCCAGTCAAGCCTGATAGGTACTACAGAGTTCCTAACTCTCACCAATTTCTTTACAAAAGCCATAATGCTGACCCTGAAACCATTTCTCAAGGCCCCAAGGGAATGAAGGCCTCTACTGCTAAGAATCCACTACCTTCTGAAAGAGAGAGTCTAGATCCTTAGAAAGGTGGGGAAAAAAGGTATATACCTCGGCCACCCTAGCCATGAGGGCCTTAAATTGTCAGTTCCATATGCTTAAATATCAGCAGTTTCTGTTATCACAATTAAGGAATAAAATGTCACAACCTGAACAACCAGATTTGAAGGAGTTGCAGGATATGATGCATAGTGCAGAACAAGTGGGTAAACACACCTTACAATGTGGCTATGATGCTCTAGAGGCCTCAAGTAGAGCTGCTGTTACACGATCAGTCATTCGTAGACATGCCTGGCTTAGGGAACAAACCTTGCCTGATCATGTTAAAGCTAAACTACTAGATGCTCCTTTACAAAAGGATGTATTATTTGGTACTAATGCTGAGGGGATACTACGGAAAATGGAAGAAAAAGCTAAATCTATGCAAACTGTCAAAGCTTTTCTACAGGTTCAACCACCACGTTTTAGCAGAAATTGGCCTTCAAAAACTGGTCCTTTCCAGCCACGGACAAGCCCCAAAGAGGTAGATACAGGCGCACAAGGGGCAGAGGACAATCTCAAGGATCATATAGAGGCAGACAATGGCAAACTCCAGCACCAAGAGGTGGCGAAGACAGTGCACAACAATACAGGAAACAAACCCAATGACTTTCCCCTTTTCATGCCAAGCAAGTCTCAGCTGGCAGCACCCTTGGGAGGAAAGTTGGCATTATTTACAAGAAATTGGCATATTATCAGAACAGACAAATGGATCCTGGACATTATAAACAGAGGCTACAGATTTCATTTTCACACTCTTCCAAAAATGAGAGGCATGCCGAACCTGCCACACAATCAAAGGGCAGAGGCTCAAATACAAATTTCAAAGCTCATGGACATGAAAGCTATTCAAGAGGTACCTACTCACGAACAAGGTCAAGGTTTTTATTCCAGACTATTCCTGGTACCAAGGAAAGGAACCGACTGGAGACCCATTTTGGACTTATCCATCCTAAACACATCTCTACTCGTACCAAAATTCAAGATGCTCACCTTACAGCAGCTTCTTCCCACGCTGGGCAAGGCGTCTTGGCTGGTAACATTGGACCTCAAGGAGGCATACCTGCATGTCCCAATCAGACAAAGCTGCAGAAGATACCTCAGATTTCTTGCAGGTTCAATCCACTATCAATTCTCTGCATTGCCCTTTGGCTTATCTACTGCGCCCAGAGTATTCACGAAATGCCTGGCATCAGTAATTGCCTACTGCAGACTTCAAGGGATACAAATTTACCCTTATTTGGACGATTGCCTGATCCAAGCGGACAGCAAACACATACTTCTGGAACATCTGGCTTATGTAACACGGTTATTGAATTCTCTGGGATACACAGTCAACAAAGAGAAATCCAGGCTAACACCATCTCAGAAAATAACTTTCCTGGGTGCCAACTTGGACACAAACACCCAGATGGCCTATCTTACGCCAGAAAAACAGGGGCAACTAACTCAGTACTTCAAAATACTAGCAAAATGTACCAGGCTAACTGCAAGGAAAATCCTGCAGGCTCTGGGCTTCATGGCATCTTGCATTCTTCTAATCCCATGTGCAAAGTTGCATATGAGGAAACTTCAATGGTACCTAAAAAACCTATGGTCTCAACACAGCCACAGTTTGGAAACAATAATACCAATAATCCCATGTTTGCAAAAGGAATTTCTATGGTGGGCCCAAGCATGCCAAACAAACACAGGTCTACCATTCTGCAACCCTCAAGCAAATCAAGTCATCACAACGGACGTCTTGGACTACGCCTGGGGGGCACACATGACAGACAGGTGCATTCAGGGCAAATGGTCCCAAAAAGAAAAGCACCTTCACATCAATCAAAAGGAAATGCTAGCAGTGATAAATGCAATTACAGCTTTCAAGGACCTCCTGCATCCAGGGCAATTATTGATAAGAACAGACAACACCACAGTAATGTGGTACATAAACAAACAAGGAGGAACACATTCATACCCCCTGTGCAGGCTAGCCATGTCACTTTGGAACTTGGCTCTGGAATGGCAAATCGAACTTCAAGCACAGTACCTGCCAGGATTGGAAAACACGCTGGCAGACAATCTAAGCAGAAATATGACAGACCCACACGAATGGAAGTTGCATCCTCAAGTGTTTACAAAGATAATCCAAGCGTGGGGAAGGCCAGACATGGATCTCTTTGCCTCCCACAGGAATCATCAATTGACAAAGTTCTGCTCAAGGACCTTCCATCCAAAGGCCTGGAGAGTGGACGCCCTTTCTTTCAGTTGGGCAGCACAGACAGTTTACGCCTTCCCACCTTTGCCTCTTCTACCCAAGGTGCTCTTGAAAGCAAGAGCAGACAGACTGAAGATGATACTGATTGCTCCAGACTGGCCAAGACAACACTGGTACCCACTCCTGAGGAGCCTAACACATACTCCTCCCTGGACCCTACCTCTAATGCCTCTTCTACTGACTCAGCACAGCTACAAAACTCTTCACAGTCAGCTGAAAACACTCAATCTGGCTGCATGGAAAATTCCTTAGCACCACAACAGACCCTACACTCCAAAGAGGTGCAGGATGTCATTTTGGAGGCCAGAAGGCCATCTACTAGAAAGGCTTACTCTGCAAAATGGAAACGGTTTTGCGCTTGGAATGGGAAAAAAGGCCAGGATCCTAGAAAACTGAATTTGCCTCAGATATTACAGTATCTAGCTGAGCTGTTGAACAGTGGACTTTCATTTTCCTCCATCAAAATTCATGCCTCAGCCATTTCTGCAGAATACAACACTGATCCACCCTTATTCTCTCACCCACTCTTAAGACAGTTCCTCAGAGGGGCTAAGAATATAAGACCTCCAAGGAAACAACCAATACCAGCCTGGGATCTTAATTACATTCTAGAAAAATTAACATTGCCTCCCTTTGAACCAGCTGCCTCAACAGATTTGCAATATTTGTCCTGGAAAACAGCTTTCCTTCTGGCCATTACCTCAGCTCGTAGGGTTTCGGAACTACAAGCCCTCATGGCTGTGCAGCCCTTTCTCATCTTCCATCAGGACAGGGTTTCCCTACGAACCAATCCGTCATTTATGCCTAAGGTAGTATCCAGGGTAGCTTTAAATCAGGCCATACACTTACCTACCTTTTACCCCAATCCGCAAAACAAAGGGGAAAGGCTGTTACATTCCTTAGACATCCATAGACAGCTACGTTACTATTTGGACCGAACAAAGCCTTTCAGGAAATCAGAACAACTCTTTGTGTCCTATGCTGTAGGAGCTCAAGGGAAGCCAATTTCCAAACAGACAATTTCAAAATGGATAGGCCACTGCATACAGTTTTGTTACTCCTTTCATGGCAAACCTGTTCCTACAGGCATCAGATCCCACTCCACAAGGGCCACAGCTACCTCTACAGCCTTCCTCAGAGGAGTCCCTACCAAAGATATTTTGGAGGCAGCCACTTGGAGTTCTGTGCATACCTTTACAAAACACTACCACCTGCCTTTATACTCCAAAACTAGAGCAGGCTTTGCCACTGCTGTGTTGCAGGGCATTCTGGCTCCTCCCAGTTCCACCTAGTGCCTACCACCCTGTGCGTAGCTTTGGGATTCTACCCATCTGTAATTACTGCAGCTGTATGCACAATGAACATAGTACAGTTTTGTACCTACCATAAATGTAGATGTTCGAGTGCTAATACAGCTGCAGTACAGGTTTCCCTCCCTCCTTCCCCTCTTGGTAAAGGCCTAGTGGCTAACACCTCCTCATACAACCTGATTGGGTTATCCTTCTATGGTGTATTTGCTTGCAACTACTGATTTTTGATTATATTGCATTGCATGATTATATATAATTTATGTATTGCCTTCCTTCTGGGGGCACCTGACATCTGGGGCAAGATAGACTGAAGAAAATGGCGTCGGCTGTGTCTTATATACCCCTGTCGCACTGACGTCAGGAAAGAAAGCGACAACAACCGACACCGGACCTAGACTTTGGAATTCGGCCGACCGAGGACCCGCCTGACGGCAGAGAACCCATCTGTAATTACTGCAGCTGTATTAGCACTCGAACATCTACATTTATGGTAGGTACAAAACTGTACTTTTTGCCAGTCATGTCTTCCCAGGCTGACAGATATCGGATCCCCTTGTTGTGACACTAGAAACTATGCCAGTCAGTTGTTGAAGTCAGTCATTTTTTGCTGGTACTGTGGCATCATCATAGGTGAAGATAAGATGCTATTCAAGACTAGATTCATACGCGCCTGGGACACATATTCAGAGAGCTCCATCATGTCTCTCTTCATATAGTCCAGTGGGGTACGTCTTAGGTCATTTATGCACACATGGAGTAAGACCATGTCATACTGGTACTTGTGGTTTAAAGACCTAAGTGCATGTGAGATCTGGTGGATCGTGGCTACAGACAGACAGCTCACTGAGATGATCTTTTTGTTTAGCTTGGTAAGGGGGGCATCAGTATGTCTTACCATGGAATTCCCAATAACTAGAATGTTTAGCTGTGTGGTTTGTTGCCTTATGGACTTGGAAGCAGGGCTACTGATTTTCAGAGTTATGTTTTCTGTGAGGTGCTGTCTTTTTTGAGTGTGTGCAGGGCCACTGAGAGATGCTTTTAGGAGGTCTTGGAGGTTTGGGTAGATTACAGGTAAGTACCTCCATATATGTGGGTCTATGTGTTTGTTCCTTTGTGTTGGTAGTGAGTGTTTTGAGTGTAACGCTAACAACCTAGTTTACGTGTTTCATGTGTGTATGTGATAGCTTTGCCTCCATTGACATTGTGTATCTACACCTCTCACACACTGTTTGTTCTAAAATTAAATGGTTGTTAGTGAACATGAGGCAGTTGCTACACTGCCTCAGGATGTCCATAGCCACCAGGCCAGAAACAGAGTTTACAGGGAAGCACCTATCCATTATAGCAGATCCTTAGTAGATGGAAAGGAGTAGAGGAGAGTCACTTAAAGGTCAAAGTGAAGGTGTTTAGTAGTATACTGTTAGATGAACTGTGGTGGTACCTCCCTCTGCACAAACTGGCAGCTCTTTGAGCAGCTGTGAACAGTGAGAGACTATGGAGAGCATTTCCTATACATGATTTTAAACTGGAGAGGTTTGCTTATATGCAAGGCATGGAGGGCTGTGTTTGTGGGATGCACAAACCTGAGGCTTTTATACCAGCAGGATGAAAGACTTTTACATAGTTAAGCCCTCAGGCCAGTCAGATAAATACACAATAAACCTTCCACCAACAGTTCCCAACTTGGATGGGTTGAATTCAGCTCTCTGCTCCCACCAGACTGCAAAAGATCCATCTTAATGTAAAACAAACTGGTTTTGAGTTCAAGTGCAGCAACAAATGCTTTACAACAAAAGTCAGAATTCCTGCAGAATCATGAATCCTTGGAAATAAGTTAAACAACCCATAGAAATGTTCACAAAATACAGAAAAAAGTGCACAACATAAGGTAACTTCAACAACACCAAAAAACTTTGCAAAACTTAGGAATATTTTGATCGACTCAGGAGAACTTTGGCAAACTCAGAACAGCTTTTTCAGTATCAGAGTAGGCTAGGAAATATCAGAATACTGTTAAAACAACCTAAGAGCAGTACTTTAACAAACAAATTGCGTTTCTTTAACAAGTCCAGGCTAAAAAAAGAGTGGCAAGTCATGAATAAATGCAAAAACAACTTAGAAAAACCAAAACCACGAACAATTGAATAAAATACCAGAAATAAATGCCAGCTCAAAATCCACAATTTATTGTTAGCACTTTCATTCGCTCACAATGAAGGAACTTCTTCAGACATCAAAGCACAGTACTGAACAATTTAAATAACACAGTTAATTATGACATCATGACCTCTCCCAAGCACAAATACAACCCCTAAAAACCATTTAAAGAAATATATACAATACATGAGAATGCCTGTATTAAAATGTATATGTATATTTATGCATGTGTACATTAAAATTCACATACTGAAAAAATAAACATTTATATCACTGTTAATATTTTTATCTGGTTAAAGATTTTAATTTTAAGACACATTTTAAAGAACAAGTATCATTTAAGCCAGGGAGGGAAAAAGCATTAGTCTTCGATTTCCAAAATAACTCCCTCTCCTCAAATCTTAATGACTACGGTCCCCCCCTAGGGCTAACTTCTACATGTTAAGTTGTCAATCTCGCCTTCATTCTTGCTTGATGGGTTCGGAGCCGATCCCTCGGCTCCGACTCGGCACTTGCTTTAGCTCGAGAACTCCTTTTACCAGCTCGAGGCAGCCCCATATCCCATGATGCAAGGCAGGAAGTACCCAGATCTCGCTTTGCGCTCGCTTGGGAGGTCTTCTCTTTACCAGCTCCTGGTAAGTATTTCACATTTGTGATATTTAAGCCCCTTTTTTTAGTTAAAACTAATTTTTGATAGTTTAATTTTAATTTTAACCTTTTTCTGACAGAAATCCCTGTCTCTTTTAATTTTTAGTCAGTCAATTTTCCCTATCCCTTCCCCCCCCTGTTAGGTGTGTGTGTTGGTGTTTTACTAAATACCTCTTGGTATTAGTTTAATTTAATTTGACTGGTGTGTGTGTGTGTTGTGTTTAGGCACCATGTCTAAGGAGAGGGTTTCAGGTTTTAAGAAGTGTGACTCGTGCTGTCAGAAGATGTCTCTGACAGACGGTCACACTTCTTGCCTGTACTGTTTGGGCCCTCTTCACCTGCAGGACTCCTGTGCTATTTGTCACTCCTTCAGCCAGAGAGTCCTGCAGGAGAGACGCAATAAGTTGATTCTCAGGGTCTTCTTGCCGGAGGGCTCTCCGGCTAAGTCGGCCCCACAAAAATCAACCAAAACTGCCAAGGCCCAGGCTTCTGTTTCTAAGCCTGCGGCCTCGGCTCCGACTCGTATAGAGTCGAGATCGGCTCCGGCTGGAGCCGATTCTGGATCCACAAAGCTTTCGGCGCCGATGGCTATCGGTGCCGAATCTGCTTTGACCACTGTGGTGTCGGCTCCGACACCCACATGGCACGGGCATCGGTGTCGGCTCCGATCGGCTCCGACACCCATGTGGCACAGGCATCGGTGTCGGCTCCGATCGGCTCCGACACCGTTACCTTGGTAGCTGTATCGGCTCCGGCTGGAGCCGATACATCGAGACGTTCTGCCGGCTCCGAGAAATCGGTGCCGACAGGATCAGTAGTATCGGCTCCGATGGCCCATTCCAGGAAGAGGTCGAGGTCTCCTTCCTTGGAGCCGATACTTTCGGCTCCGGCTTCGCCTCTTCTATCGGAGCGGAGCCATCGGAGCCGATCTTCAAGGTCATCCAGGTTGTCAGATCATGACCTAGAGAGAGTGGTCAGTAGATTGCTCAAGTCACAGGTACTGGCCCAAATGCTACACAGTCCGTCTCAGCAGACGACTGTTGGTCCACACCCCGTTACTGTTCCTCCTTCGACTCTACCCCAGAGTTTGGAGTTGGAGTCTTCGGCATGGTTACTGATAAGACTGGAAGACGGATACCTCCTTCTGTCACTTCAGCCCCTACTCTTATCTCCTCTTCCTTAGAGGGATTCGTGGTCGGGCTTCCATGGTCTCCTCCGAGGGGTGAGTGGCATCGACCCTTGTCCGAGCCCGCTCTTCCCTTGGAGCCTCGGCCTTGGTGAGCTCGGCTCCGACATCTGCCTCGAGACTTCCTTTTCGTGGCCCCTGGAGTTCCTAGCTCTTCGGAGCGGGTTCTCTCGGACCTGCCTGGGAGGGGAGCATTCGAGGTGATGAAGAGTGTACTGGCCACTGGTATCAGTCAGCAGTCTCTTCCCATAGCTCCTCCCTCTATTGTACCTGTTGACATCTCTGCCACTTCTCTTGCTACAGGACCCAGAGATCCTCCGCCTCAGGTTTCCCATTGGGAATTTCCCCTCTTCCGAGGATTCTCCTGATGTTTCGGGAGATCCTCCTAGGAAGAGGACTTTGTAAGAGGGAGCATGTAGGCTCCCCTGAGTCTGTCACTTCGGATACTGACTTTGTTGAGTCAGGGGGATCCCCTAGTTCCCCCTCTGAGGATGTCTCCTTCTCAGACATCCTAGAACTTCTGAAACAGAGGGGAAACTGGCCCACCAACAATCCCTCTGAGGATGAGTCAGTATACCTAGAGGCGTTTGGATCTCGGCCCTCCACCTCCTGGGTGTCTCCGCCTTCGACCCCTTATGCAGGTTATTGCACGAAGGCGTGGACAGCTCCTGACTCTGTAGAGCCAGTCCCTAGGAGGCCTTCTAAATTTATCACTGCCCCTAGTGACAAACAATTCCTTACCAAAGGTGTCCCCGCTGATGCCATGGTGGTGGCTGCGGCCACCAAAAGGAACTGGCAGATCCTCCCGTGCCCGCCCATCCTCCTAATAAGGACTCTAGGACCAGGGATAGGTACGGCAGGCGGTTGTTTTCCTCAGCGACCTTTGCTATGCTCGCTGAATTATCTTTGTCACTTCACCAGACTCCAGAGAGATATCCTGAAGGAGCTGGGAGAAGTAGTTCAGGATCCTACAGCTGCAGGGGCCCAAGAAAAGATTGCTTCGCAGCTAGGAACCCTCAATTCCATTGCTAACTCCTCCATGCGGCTAATATCTTATGCTGCGGATGGAGCGAGTAGAGCCGCAGGCACAGGTGTGGCTCTTAGACGCCAAGCCTGGATGCGGCTATGTGATTTTGCGGATCCCTTTAAGGCGCCCTTCACAAATTCTCCCTTTGATGGGTCAGCTCTGTTTGGCCCTCAGGTGAAGGAGACCTTGACCAGGTGTGAGCAGGACGGCAAGACTCTTTCTGCTGTTGGAGTCCGTTTTTCCACCCCTTCTAGGCCTTATCCCAAAGGACAGAAGGGTGGGAAGATGTGGTTCCGTGAATCCCAAGGAGTCACGCCGATTCACGTGGTCAGTTTACCCCTAGAGGCAGAGGGGTAACAACAACAGACGCCGCTCTAGAGGCAGAGGGGTCCAAGAACCAGGGCAACAGGGAGTCTCTTCCTGAGAAGCCCTTTCAGCATCCCTGAGGTGTTGCCCGGCTGTCCCTCCTTGGAGGCAGTCGGGAAGATTATCACTGTACCCAGAAGCCTGGCATTCCCTCCCTCAAGACAGATGGTTACAGTCGACCATATCCAAGGGTTACATAATTCCTTTCGAGGAAAGTCCCTTCCCTCAAGTTCCCTTCCAGATGTACCACCGGTCTAAGGGACATTGCAGAGTTAGAAATCGCAAAACTACTGCAAAAGAGCCATTCAGCCAGTTACAATAGACCATTCAGAGCCCGAATCTACTCAAGGTTCTTTTGGTCCCCAAAAGACGGGAGACTGGAGACCAATATTGATCTCAGCAGACTCAACAAGTCTGTGAGGAAGACAAGATTCGAATGGTCACTCTTCAGTCAATTCTGCCCTTCTTACAGAAGGACAACTGGATGTGCTCAATAGATCTTCAGGATGCACTATCACATCAAAATTCACAGACGCCCAGGAGATTTCTCCGCCGGCTGGGGTCCAGTCATTTCCAGTTCAGAGCCCTGCCCTTTGGTCTCACTACAGCCCCCAGAGTGTTCACCAAATGCATGGCAGTGGTCACGGCTCACCTGAGACGCCAAGGATTCCAGGTGTTTCCGTATCTCGACGACTGGCTCCTGTCAGCCACCACCAGGCATCAGCTTATACAAGCCAGGGATTACACAATAGACCTTTGTTCTCATTTGGGCATCTCAGTCAACTTCAAAAAGTCATCCTTATCGCCCTGCCAGTCTATTACCTTCATAGGCTAAACTTAAACACTGTTCGATGTCAGCTACCCTTACAGAACAAAGAGTTTCAGACATTCAGACTCATGTCAGGATCATTCTGGCCAGCAAGAAGGTACAGGCCAGAATGGTTCTAAAGGTATTAGGTCTCATGGCTGCGGCCATTACTCTTCTTCCCCTGGCTCGATTCTACATGCGCCTCCTTCAGTGGATGCTGTTCACACAGTGGTCATACCAGCAACTCCCAATGCGCCACCAGATTCTGGTGACACAAACATGCAAAGAACATCTTGCTTGGTGGATCACATCGCCTCAGGTTCACCAAGGCAGGTGCTTTGTACCTCCGTCCCCGATAGCCACTGTCACCACGGATGCCTCCCTGATCGGGTGGGGGTCATTATCAGGGCAGGATGGTTCATGGACGTGGCAACCGCTCGAGTACCATCTGCACATAAATGTCCTGGAGATGAGAGCAGTGCTTTTAACGCTGCAAGCCCTCAACGACTTTCTTCCCGTAGGGACAATTGCAGTCCTCACAGACAACATGTCTGTAGTTTGGTATATCAACAAACAGGGCGGAACCAAGTCCTACCCCTTGTGTCGAGCAGCGCTCACACTATCGCAATGGGCGATCTCCTCTCATCGGTTTCTGGTAGCAACGCACATCCCTGCGTAAACCAACATTTTAGCGGACACATTGAGCAGAGCTATCCTCATGCCTCACGAAAGTGGTCTCTCAAGCAATCCATAGCGGAAGAGATTTTTCTGGAATGGGGTCGCCCATGTTGCGATCTTTTGCTAGTCCCGAAAACAGGAAATGTCCAGACTTCTTCAGCCTCTTCCTCTATCAGGCCATCCCCCAGAGACGCTCTGACCCAGGATTGGCCCCAGGGACTTCTTTTATGCCTTCCTCCATTTCCTCTGATCCCTCAGGTGATCCAGAAAGCTACCGCTTTGAGAGCCAAATTGATTCTCATTGCCCCTTACTGGCCTCGACAAGTTTGGTTCCCTGCTCCTCCATCGCCACCTTTTGGTGCAGCCGTGGCATCTGGACCCAGTGCCAGATCTACTGATTCACCAATCCGTCAGCTGCACCGGTCAATCCCTTCTCTCAACCTCACAGCATGGTTGCTCCACTTCCTTCCTTAGCCAGGCTTCCTTTGATCTCTAACCCAGTTAGAGATATCATAGTAGCTTCACTAAAATCCTCTACCAGGAGGATTTACACAAGCAAATGGAGACGTTTCTCTTATTGGGCTAAGGCCCAAAATATTGATCCTTTTACTGCCCCTGTTCAGGCAGTTCTGGACTTCTTAGCAGAGATTTTTCATGCAGGCTCCTCTTCTTCAACAGTCAGAGTTCAGTTGGCTGCTATTTCTAATTTTCATGTCGGGATAGCAGATCATAATATTATGTCCCATAGGCTCTGCAGGGCCTTCTTGAAAGGAATTTTCCTACTAAAGCCTCCAATCAGGAATCCTCCTCCTCAGTGGGATCTAAATTTAGTGCTGACATCCTTGATTCTTCCCCTTCGAGCCAGCTGTTTCTTGTTCCCTGAAATATCTTTCTTGGAAAACGTTATTCCTAGTGGCTATTACATCTGCCAGGAGGGTGTCTGAACTTCATGCTCTTTCAGTTCGACCCCTATTTGATTTTTCACAAAGACAGAGTATCCTTGAGAACTAATCCATCCTTTTTACCTAAGGTCGCTTCAAAACAATCTGAATCAATCCATTGATCTCCTGTATTTTTCCTAACTATTCAGATAGAGCTGAACAAAAGCTACATTATCTTGACGCCCACCGTCAGCTCAGATATTATTTGGACAGAACAAAAAATTTAGAAAATCTGATCAACTTTTTGTTTCCTATGCGGATAATAAAAAGGCCTACCTGTTTCTAAAGTGACTTTGTCCAGATGGCTTTCTTCGGTCATCACTGAAATTTATACGATCAGGGGAAAACAGCTGTGCTCAAAACCTAAAGCACATTCAACTAGGAGTTTAGCTACTTCTACAGCTTTTCAAGCTAGACTACCTTTGGACACTATTTGTGCAGCGCCACTTGGGCCACTCCTCACACTTTTGTTTCCCATTACAAATTGGACTTGGCCTCCAGGGACAGAGCCAGTTTTGGCTCTACAGTCCTCAAGAGTTTGTTCCATTGAGCCACCCAGGATAGAGGTGCTAGGACGCTGTCCCATCAAGCAAGAATGAAGGCGAGATTGACAACTTAACATTAAGAAGTTATGTACCTACCATAACGTTCCATGTTAGTTGTCTTCTCTCGCCTTCTTTCTTGCGACCCTCCCTCCCTCCCCCTGGCCTGGACAGACCTTGTATAAGAAACTATTATGCTAAAGACCATTCAGACCTGGTCCTTTTTCCATCTGTAAGTTTCTTCTTCCTTTGGGAAGTATTTTATGCTTGGTGTTATTGCCCTTTTGTCAACAAACGAGATCTGGGTACTTCCTGCCTTGCATCATGGGATATGGGGCTGCCTCGAGCTGGTAAAAGGAGTTCTCGAGCTAAAGCAAGTGCCGAGTCGGAGCCGAGGGATCGGCTCCGAACCCATCAAGCAAGAAAGAAGGCGAGAGAAGACAACTAACATGGAACGTTATGGTAGGTACATAACTTCTTATTTTTCAACAATAGTGTAGTGAAAGCAGTGATCAGCTTGTTCCAATATGTGTCTTGCTATAGCATTATTTTTAGCCTGTTTGCTGATTACATACTGATGCTCATAGATCCATTGTTTAAAATGCCTCTCCATCTTTCCAATGTAGAATACGGAGCATTGTCAGCATCTTGCTAGATAGATAACTCCCTTTGTGTTACAATCATATTTCCCTGCCAAGGTAAATTTCATGTTTCCTATATTCACTGGTCATTTCTACATATTTACATGTAGAGAATCTGCCACACTTTTTCATGCCCTTATAGGGAACATAGCGCTTTATTTCTTTATTTAATAATGATTTCAAGTTAAAACCCTTTTTAAAAAATGATCCATGGTTCTAGTCCAAGTTTCTTCCTTAAATTACTGTCAGGGCCCAATTTTTACTTAATATGTTCCTGAGGTCGATGGCATCAGTTGAAAAAGTTGTTAGAAAACTGATTTTATAATCAGTTTTCTCAGTAGTTTCCCCTCTCCTACTAGGAATAATCCTTGAAATTATTCTCTCCTCAGGTGAAACTCACCCTTTATTCAATATGGGTAAGAAATGTCCTGATTCTCTTTTCCTTCCAACCTCATTAATGATCTCATCCAGCAAAAAAGAGGGGTAACCTCTCCTAAAAAACATCCCTTTTAAATTATCACGCTCTGTGTTGAAATCTGAATCCAGAGTTGTCATTCTGGCTGCTCTGACCATCTGGCCTTTTACCACAGCCTTTTTCTGGTGAAAGGGATGGTTGCTGCTGAAGTGGAGGAAGTCATTTGCATATGTAGGCTTTCGGTATATTTTAGCTATATACCTACTATTGTTTGTGTCTTTTGATAACCAAACATCCAGATATGGGATTGGTTAAGTCTCAAAGTGAAATCTGAAATCCAAAAAATGTGTCAAATTACATAAGACTTGCATGAATTCTGTGACATCTCCTAAGTCCCCCTCAAATAGTAGAAACATATCGTCCCGGTACCTGGTGTACCAACGGACTCTCTTGCTGTAAATTTCATGTTGGAAAAATATCTGTTTTTCCCAATGGGCCATGACACAATTAGCGAAGGCTCCCCCACAAGGTGAACCCATCGCCACCCCTGTTTTTTGAAAGAACAGATCTCCATCAAAGTAGAAATAATTATTAGTAAGAATTAACTCCAATAGGTATACAGTCAAATCTGTTTCATCCCCCTGTACTCCCTTACCCAACAGGAATTCCCTTGTCCATTCCATCCCTAGCTCTTGTGGGATGACCGTATAGAGGTCCTTGACATCTATAGTCAAAAAATTATACTATTGGTTGAATTCTAAATTGTTCATAGATTCTAAAAAACTCCAAGAGTCCTTACATATTTGGGCCTCTGTCTCAAGATATTTCCACAAACCTTGCACAAGCGTATGAGATGGAATTCCTACCATCTATAATAGGTCTAAATGGTGGCTTATGGATACCTTTATGTATCTTAGGAATTCCAAATAAAATGGATGTAACAGGTGCTGTCATGTCTAAATAGTTAAGTGTGTTTACATCTATGTATCCTTCAAGGAACAAATCATTAATAGAATTTCTAACATTTTGATATGCCTTGTTCATTTCATTCAGTGAGACACACTCATATGCCTCTTTCTCAAGTGTGGCTCTAATTTTAATCCTGTAATCCTCTTCATACATAAAAACAAGCCCCCCACCTTTGTTAGGTCGCATGATTCTAACCCCTGCCATTCTCAGATCAAGCAAGTCATTAAGCTCTGCTGTTGTTATATTCATGTTCTTAAAGCTCTTCCCCATATATGTAATCAGTAAAAATGTAATGTCAGCCTCGCATATTTTCTCAACTAAATTAATGGTCAGCTGAAGTGGGGATTAAAAACACTAGATACTCTGAGTTTAGGAAGTGTAGACAAAGTATTTCCGAAAAGCAGTTGCAAATTCAGTTTTCGGCAAAAAAGTTTTAAATTGAGCAAACATCTTGCCAGTTTAGTCCTCATAGAAGGCACAAATGTCAATCCCTTTGATAAAGTCTCAACCAAGGCAGGTTTAATAACAAAGTCAGTATAGTTATAAATTACAAAGTCACCTTTTGTGTTTTTGCAGACGCTGACACAGTGAACTGGCTCATCCGTTCCATCAGTAATGCCCTGGTCTGCTACCTCCTTCATCGATTCTGCCTCCTGGACCTCTGGTTGTGTTGATTGTTGCCTTGGGCCAAGTTTGAAGGCTGCTGCTGACCCCTCAGAAAATCCTGTGGCTCAGATCTGCCATTATTTTGATGTGCTCTGTTTCTTAGTCGGCTGTTCCAATTGCCGGGGGTGTCTACTACTTCCTCTTGTATTTCGTTATCTGTAGAGCTTTCAGTTATGGTGTTGGACACTAAATTAACACCATTGTTGTTTAAATTGTTCATTTGCTGAGAAAGGGGTGGAGGTGGGTATGCCGTACCCTCTTCATATTCTTTCCTATCCCTTTCAAGTTTTTTTATTTTTACCCCCTCTCAGTTTATCAATGGTAGCGTCTATGCTACTGTAAATGCGGCAAAAATCGTACTTGTACCTTAAAAAGTTAACATCCAACTTAATATTCTGTTCCAAGGCACCAAGTTCAGTTTTCAAGACATCCATTTGTGTCAAGTAGTGTTTAATCAGGATTTCTAAGAACTCAATTCCCTGGAAAACAAACAGTCTCAGTAAATCTAAATGAAAGGGTGAGTTCAAGATTAGACCAGTAGGTTATCGCCACTGTCTAACACCTCGTGGAATGTGCTGTCTTTGAATGCATTCTCTGAGGTAAGCGACTTCAAGTTGAAGCTTTTTATACTTTATCAGCTTTGAATTAAAGTCTTTTAAATTAGAAATGATGACATTTTCCCTTAACTCAGAAGCTGTAGTTTGGTTAAGCACTGTCCCATCAGCTTGCAGAGTGAAAAATGTAGAATTAGCATTAAGTCAGTCATTGAGGAGAGGGATACTGCCAGGTACATTGTGTCCAAGATTATTATTACTGTTAGCCATGCCTTAACTGTTCCAGATGAAACCCCTTCTTGTACATTTTGAGAGTTTATAAAGGGTCTAGAAGAAACGGTAGTAAGAGATAAGTTACCTTGGCTAATACTGTTTTCATGGCTTAGAGTGCTTGTACTTGAGAGATGGCCACTGCCAGAAGAAAAAGAATGGACTTCATTTGAAGTAATTCTTTTGGCCAAGTCATCAGCCCGGTTGGTTAACTGCTGAATTAGTTATGTTAACATCCCAATGGAGTTCCTGTCCCCCATAGAGGCATTGTTTTGGGAGAACAGTGAAGGAGAGTTAGCATTTTCTTCAGGTTCCATGACACATAAACAACTTAGAAAAATGAAAACCACCAACAACTGAATAAAGTACCAGAAATAAATGCCAGCTCAAAATCCACAATTTATTGTTGGTGCTTTTGTTCGCTCACAATGAAGGAACTTCTTCAGACATCAAAGCACAGTACTGAACAATTTAAGTAACACAATTATGACATCATGACCTCTCCCAAGCACAAATACAACCCCTAAAAACCATTTTAAAAATATATATACGATACATGAGAATGCATGTATTTAAATATATATATATATATATATATATATATATATATATATATATATATATATATATACATACATTAAAATTCACATACTGAAAAAATAAATAAAAAACATTTATATCACTGTCAATATTTTTATCTGGTTAAAGATTTTAATTTTAAGACACATTTTAAAGAACAAGTATCATTTAAGCCAGGGAAGGAAAAAGCATTAGTCTTCAATTGCCAAAATAACTCCCTCTCCTCAAGTCTTAATGACCACGGTCGTCCCCCCAGGGCTAACTTGTACTTTTTCAACAATAATGTAGTGAAAGCAGTGATCAGCTTGTTCCAGTTGTTTAAAAAGTGTGGCAGATGCTCTACATGTAAATACGTAGAAGTAACTTGCTCAGTGAATATAGGAAACATGAAATTTACCTTGGCAGGGAAATATGATTGTAACACAAAGGGAGTTATCTATCTAGCAAGATGCCGACAATGCTCCGTATTCTACATTGGAAAGATGGAGAGGCATTTTAGACAAAGGATCTATGAGCATCAGTATGCCATCAGCAAACAGGATAAAAATAATGCTTTAACAAAACACATATTGGATACTCAGAAATCTTTGCTGCCGTTAAGCTCTATCTGTGAGAGATGGATTATTATTGTTGCCATTAAATGTGTAAATATATTTTAAGCTGTGTTGCCACTGCCGGGCATCTATGTAAGCTGAGTGTTAACGGATAGATTTGCCGCCGTTAAGAGTGTTATTTCTACTGCTACTGTTAACCTCTGTTTGTGCTGCCATGCCAGTCTGGGAAATCGCTGCCATTAACCTAACAGATTTGCTGCCATTAAGAGTGTTATTTCTGCTGCTGCCCATAGTTAAGTTGAATGAATTGCTAATCTGCTGTTAACCGTATTATTTCTGCTGCTGAAGGGGGGGGGGGTTGATGCTCGTAATTAAGTTGAATCGCTAATCTGTTGGTAAGTTAACAGTATTATTTCTGGTGCTGAAGTGTGTGTGAACTGTGAATTGCTGCTGTTAACCTCTGTTTGTGCCACCATGCAAGTCCGGAAATCGATGGCATTAACCTAACAGATTTGCTGCCATTAAGAGTGTTATTTCTGCTGCTGCCCGTAGTTAAGTTGAATTGCTAATCTATTGGTAAGTTAGCAGTATTTCTGCTGCTGAAGGGTGTGTGAACTGTGAATTGCTGCCATTAACCTCTGTGCTACCATGATGCCAGTCGGGGAAATTGCTGCCATTAACCTAACGCTTTGCTGTCGTTTTTCTGCTACTGCCCGTAGTTAAGTTGAATTACTAATCTACTGTTAACAGTATTATTTCTGCTGCTGAAGGGTGTGTGAGCTGCTGTTAACCTTTGTTTGTGCTGCCATGGCAGTCCGGGTAAATCGCTGCCATTGACAGATTTGCTGCCATTAAGAGTGTTATTTTCTGCCCGTAGTGAAGTTGAATTGCTACTCTGCTGCTATTTCTGCTACTGCTGAAGGAAGGGTGGGTGTGTGCAGCCAAGAAGTTATTACTGCTGCTGAAGGAAGTGTGTGTGTTGTCATCAAGTTATTTCTGTTGATGGAATGTGTGCTGTCATGAACCAAGGTTTGTTCTGACCTCTTGTTACTAGCGTTGCAAGTCACACTAACTTTATTCAACTTGTCACAACTGGTTTTCTTTTCCGCCTAGTGCAAGGTAGATAGTTGTGTGCTTGGATCTAACTTAAGACCAAAGACCAGTGAAGGAGACAGTTACAGATCGGAGATTCAGAGGAGCTGCACAGCCATAAAGGCCTAAACCTCACCTGCATTCAAAATTGGCCCAGTCCTGATCTGAGGATAACTAATACCTAACAGAATTGGACTTGGGCAAACAGCGAGTGGACAGTCATAGTTAATTAAGAAAAAAGATTTGCCACTGCGCATCATACTGCCAGATGGGACTGTTACTTTTAAATAATAACTGTCTTGGTAATCTTTTGTGCCATACACCAGGAAACAAAAGCTGGAGTGGTAAAATCTATACTGCCTGCGCAGGTAAGTTATATGTAGTCCTTCTAGTGATATTTTTGTTTTGTGCAGCAGCTTTGTGGTGCTGCTGGCATTTATTTGTATACAATACAATAAAATGTTGAGGAATATCTATAATTGTGATGTAGAAAGACGTTGCATGTTGGGGATTTGGATCACAGGACACTGAGCCATTTGTCAGTGATTGCTTAGATCCGATGTGTTCTCTGGTTTGGGAGATTTCTCCCTTTTGGTAATGCTCTTGCATGACCATAACATTAGTACATTTAAGTTAAAGGAATGTAGGGGATTTGTCCCCTCTCCTAAAAACCAAATGCTTATTTGTTGATTATAATGGAGGCAGTTTAGCACTGCATTGCCCAGTGGGCTGTTGGTTGTTAGGAGAAGTGTTGCTCCTAATGTGTCGTGAAGCTGGTATGTAGAAACAGAATCCAAAAAATTAATAGGAATTGCATTGGGAAAACATTGCAGTACGATTGCAATAGATTTGACACTTTAAAAGGATGACTGTGCACGGTTATCTTATTATTTATTTGCCAGCGATGTGATTTATGGGAGAAATATTGACTATTAGTAAGGAACTGATTGATAATTTTAACAATACAGTACAGAGTCTTACCAAAATAATTTATTAGGTGTTCTTCCTTTTAAATATGCAGTTTGCTGCATACCTGTCAATCTCTCAGAGCAAGAAATCTGGACAAAGCCAAGAATAATGGTGGGACAAAGGCCCAAAAAATAGGGACAGATTTTAAATATTGCTCATATAGTTGCTAGAATAACAGGTTTTGCATTATTATGCATTTTCTGAAGGATATGAAGTCTGAAATTCAAATTCTGCAGACTGCCATTATTTATTATTTAGTGACTTCAAGCTTCATGTTGGTATCCCACAATTCCACTGGAGCGGGTGGGGTTACATAAGTATGTATGCAAATGTTATGTTAATCAGCGTACAGATTTGTACTTATTTTTCATAGGCCTTTTTCCAGATTTTTGATGTTTCCAGATTGAGAGGTATGGGTCTGGATGGTTTTAGAAGCAATCCAAGTCTTGTAGTCACATATGTCCAAGCCAGGCACAGGGAAGCTCTGAAATGAACACAAAGTTAAAAAGACAGCTTTGTTCTTTTTTGTTTGAGGGCCAAGTTCTATTGTGCCCCCTTTACCCCCACATCTACAAACATTCCAACTCCAAGATCAGACAGCAGTAGTGGAAGAGATAAACTGCCTTACCCCCAGTGTTCTGCGGTCTCACTAATTACACTGCAGACCTTTTGATTAATCAGGGAACTGACCACCGATTTCCTTTCTGATAAAATCTAAGCTGACAAACAGCACATCTTCTGGTACAGAAACGTTTGCCTTAGCTGCATCTAATTTGTGGTTATGTCATTAAATACCCATGGGGATCTCCTTTCCTTGTCACTGTTCTTATCAGTTTATAAATTAGAATAATTTCTCCAAATTGTGTACCTATAAGCATTATAAGTACTGGCAATTATACAGATTCTTAGTACCAGTACTAAGGAAGCAACAGCAGCAGATGACCTCATATTAATCCTACTACATTATATTTAATCAAGGTGTGTTGACAATATCACATAGTGCAGAGAGAGACTCTAGGCAGATATGCTTTTATTTTTTATTTTTCAGCATCGAGGAATATAGTATGCTGAAGACAAATGTTTTCTTATAAAAGTTCCATGTCAGAGAAGTACAAGAATACAGTAAAAATACACAGTTTAGGCAGTGTGTTTAATAGTCATACCTCTCAAAGTTCCCTTTGATATTTGTAATAAGGACTCATTGTAACTTTTCAAGTTGTTTTATGTGACTTGATTGAAGGATGCAAATCACAAGCACCATATTCGATAATGGTTTGATCATTGAAGTATAAAGTAGTTCAGCAATCTCCTTGGAATGATTACACATGCCCTTAAGTATCAGATGAGTTGCAGAATATGCTTTTCTTATTTTGGTAAATATGTGGTAATCAGAAGTTGAAATTGCTGTTTATTACTATTCTGAGATCTTTAATGATGGTGTCATTTTTATGATCTGACTATTTATACTGTAATCTTACCTGATGCCCTTTTTGTCAAGTCTCATGATGAAGTTTGTTATATTGTGGTTGAATTTATTACTACTGTACCAGATGTGTATTTTTTGTAAACCGTCTTGAAGATCTTTGGCAACTTTTAATGAATTAATTATTTTATGGATAACCAGATGGTTTGCAGTCATCAGTATACCTCGTTATCCAGAGCTCATTATTTTATTTCTGAGAATAGTCCAAAACAAAGTGGTCCCATTACTGGGACCTGTGAGATGTAAAACCTTGCTGGTTACACCTGTTAGGATGGAGAGGTAACCCCCCAGGTTGTTCTGCCATGTTGCCTAACCAGTGTTTTGTTCTTTGAATTATGTATGAAATGGCTTGAAATGCTTTGGATTTATCTGTTATTCTTTTATGTAGAATAGTGTTAAATGACCTAGGAAGGTCATGATAAGCAGCATGCGTTGTCATCATTAAATGCTGCAGTTATCTCTTCAAAGAATGCCACATAATTAAAAAGCAGGATTGTCCTTTAATCAACTTATGTCATTCCATGTCTAACAGAAGTAGGTCCGTTTGTTATTCCAGATAAGCTGCATTACTACTTTGTTTATGATTTTGTACAAGATACTAGTCAAGCTGATGAGTCTAAAAGTGGGCCTGATTTGATCCTCCTCTTGTGAATTAGTACCATTACTGCCTGTCACCAGATGTCAAAGGCATGTCTGCATACTGGTATTTTGTTTAACATAATGGCTAGGGCATTAGTTAGCTTTTACTTGGCTCTTTGTTGAAAACCACCCCATGGAACCTGAATTTTTACTTTACTTGTTTCAGCATTTATATTGCATTTAGTTACATAAGGGATGTCTCTTCTTGCTTCTCTAGTAACCTTACATGTATTTTTGTTTATTGTGAAGTCTGTATAGAATTTGTTTCAAGTACATTTGGTATATCCTGTGGCTGGTCCGTCATTTCAGTGTTTGTTGATAAAATGTTGCATTTTCAACTTCCCCTTTTCAATTTGTTGGTATAAATAAAGAATACCTGGTTGCTGTCAGCAGTTAAGACCAAGCTAAGTATTGTTCTAGAAAATTTGATAATAAAAGTAAGGCATTTCTGCATTTTTAATATAGACTTATTTTTATGACTGGGATAAATTTAAAAAGTTAAGAAGTATCTATTTTGCTTGTTGCTTATTTTACTAATGTCATGATTACAGTAAAGGTCTGATGTTGAATTTACTTGTATATTTTTGTTTTAAACTGTACGTGTTCATCAGTGTACAACTTGATAGTATCCTAGAACTCATTGTTAATTTCATGTTCAGATTTGAGTAATTGAGGATGATACCCTCCTTTATTTTCATTAGGCCATTTGTTGCATCACAGGCACCAAGGCGCAGCAGATAGCATTGTCGCCTCACAGCAAGAGTTTCTCCGGTTTGATTCTCGGTTGGGGTGCCTTCTTTGCAGAGTCTGCATGTCCTCCCTTTGTTCTTGTGAGTTTCTTCCCACATTCCAAAGACATGTAGAAGCTAAAGTGGGCACTGTGTATTGGCTGTAGGTGTGAGTGTGCAGCATGGAAGAACAGCTACAGCAGGGCTAGCCACCCGATGGTGTGAACCTTCGCTCTTGATTGTCACTGTTGCACTGACACCTCAACCCCATTTATAAAAATGGGAAAAAGGATTGTGGATGGATGGATGGATAGATTTGTTGCATCATAGTTTATATTGGTAACATCCATCTCTGATTTTAACTGTTGGTAGGGAGAAAAAGGAATCCTAGGTTTGTCAGTATATCTACAACATTGTCACCCTCATTCGCCTTGCGTAATATTTGTTCAATTTTTGTTTAACATGGTAATTTAATATTTAAACATA
Organism: Protopterus annectens; assembly: GCF_019279795.1. Classification (NCBI taxonomy): domain Eukaryota; kingdom Metazoa; phylum Chordata; order Ceratodontiformes; family Protopteridae; genus Protopterus; species Protopterus annectens. Next base: position 1,698,828,947 of record NC_056737.1, on the reverse strand, counting down.
TTTATCTGCCATGAAGTAATTTACCCCTCAAAAATTGATTTTTATGTCCTGGATGTTAGGAAATTGTAATGTTGCATGATAGATTCCTACAATAATTTTCATATTTTTAGTCATAAGTTGATGTTCAATAAGCACACAGTCTTACTGGTATTTGTGCAGTAGTGCAAGGATACCCTCCTCTGGTAGTCTACCAATGCTCAGAGTCTCAACCACTGCCTGTCTGAGGGTGTGATGAAGCAAATACTTGGCAGTAGATAGACTGTCTTACAGATTCAGAGACAGGACCCTTTTACTTTTCTAGCACTAAAGCAGGACAAGGACCTCTGGGAAGACTGTTCCTTATACTGGAGCTCTTCAGCTGCTGAGCTCAGATAAGAAACCCTTTTGGGTTTTTATTTCCTCCCTCTGCTTTTTCCGTCATTTCTTGGATAGTGTATTTTGCTGCTTTGACTGTGTTTTTTTCTCTGGTTAAAACTTTGGTATACACTCAGGTTTTTACTTGAATGCACACTGGAAGCCTCATAGTATCTGAGATTTTGGAAATGTAAGAATCTGACCAGTCAGTTTCCTTTGAGTACGAACAGGTTCCGAACCTCAAACAGATGTTTTCTTTTTCCCAAATGCTAGCTAGATTTAGGAATGTATTCATTTGGGAGCAATCATTGGTTGCCCCTGAGATCAGCAGGGTGTATGATCTTTTGAAGGATGAGGCCCCGGAAGTGGGAACCTTTTCTCTGTTGATCTCAGCTTTAAAAGATGTTTTTAAGAAAGCTTGCAATTTTCCTCTCTTAAATGAGCCTCTACCTAAAAAAAGTGTTTTAAGAAATTCGGGGTGTGCTTATGCCTGGCCTCCAAGCCCCGTTGTCTGTGGACCCTGCTTCTGTGTCCCCAGCGATCTTTGCCAAAAAAAAAAAAACTAAGTCTTCTTCAAACCCACTCCTTCAAGATAAACTAGGCAAGTGGCTAGAATCTCAGGGAAAAGAGCTGGTGCAGTCCTGTGCAATAGCTTTCAGAGTGATTTATCTACCACTGTTTTCAGTGGAAGTTTGTGTTGAGGTGTATGTATAGTTTAGATGAGTTTGCTACATAGTTTTTTTCTGCACAGCAGGTAACAATGTGAAAGAGATTGTTTCCAAGTGTCTGAACATGCTTTATCACCCACTCCAAGGCACTCTAATGTTTCCAAAAATACAGTGATGTCGGTGGGGATAAGGAGATATCCTTGGTTGCAGAGCCAAAACTTTTCTGATGAGTTAAAAAAATGAGATTATGAATGCTCTGCTTAATTCTGATTGTGTGCCGGTACAGCAGCTAATTAGATCCTAAAACACTAGGATGACAGAGGTAAACTGATAAGGGGTATCTAAAATTTTTCCAAATCCCCAAGTCCCCCCCGTAAGCAGGGATCATGTTAGGCAGCTCAGTAAACAAAAGTCACAGCTGAACAAAAACCAAGGCACCAAAAGGAAATGGCGGAATGAAAACTCCACAATACCTAACAGGAGGAGCCCCTTTTTAACAAAAAAATAAATAAAAATGCCCTCCCCTTTCCAACTTGTGAGTGTGCTGAGGCTTTGCACCTGTCATTCACAGGTCCACCTCTGGGTACCCTGTCTCTAAGGTTAGCTGTCAACAAGATGGCCTGGCCGTCAGTGGTTTACAGCAAATGGGTGCTCTACACCATGGGCAGAGGTTACAGTTGTCAGTGGAAAGTAGATCTGTCTCTGTTCAGGGGGGTTGCACCCTCTCCCACCTGACTAGTCTTTGATATTCCCTGCTATGCTCCTGCACATGCTGGACTCAGGTCATAGACCCAGTCCCTCCTTCGGAGAGAGAATGAAAGGTTTAAACTCCAGAATTTTCCTGGTCTCCAAAAAAAAAGCTGCCTTGGAAACCAGTGTTGGACCAATGCTTTCTGAATACTTTTCTCAAGGTCCCGAAGTTCAAGATGCTCACTCTGCAGATAGTTCTTACTCTTCTGCCAGACCACTGCATCATGGGGACCCTGGACTTCAAAAATGCATATCATTATATCCCCATTGCTCATCGATTCAAGAGATATCTGAGATTTGTTGTGTCTGGTTTGTGCCGTCAGGTCTCTGCCGTTTAGGCTATCCACTTTACCTTGAGTGTTTTTTTTCAATAAACATCTTTATTAAATTATCACATATGACAGAGACAATCTTATATTTATATAAATGAAAAGCAAACAACATTGACACCACTTTAATTGCAAACATTATACATCACAGACACCATTGAAACAACTGTAGTTGCAAACATTATACATCAATTAACTTGTCTAATCATTGTCACATAAGCATTATGTGGCTCATTCAAATCCTGCCTCTTAAACCTCATTCCTTCTCTGCATATATTGTTCCCACAATTCTCATTTTTTTCCTATGTAGTTTGCTCCTTCCCTTTTCTAAAGATCCCAATTCCAGTTGTTTTATCCATTACTATAGTCACTACTTCTAGTAAAGATGGTCTAGACTTTGATTTCTATTTTCTAGTAATTGCTTTTTTGGCAGCCACCATAATTAAACTCAGCTTTTGTGCTCTAGAATTATTATCAAAAAACAGTTGCTTAAACGCAATCTTTTTAAACTCGTGCATATTATCGCGGTAATCCCTTATTTTCTGTTTAGCATTCTGCAATTGCTCCTTTTCTTGTTCTGAGAGATGCCCCCTATTTTGCAATACTTTAACATTTGTCAGTCCCACTAAATAATTCTTGTTACTTCTTAACCATAACTCCCTTTCCTTTATTTCTACCCTAGTTTTAAACTCCACTTAAGATAAGAAACTAAGAGTAATGCTACTCAACGCTAGAAGTCTAAACCTCAAGATGCACGCACTCGAAACTCTCCTTAGCATGGAGAACATCGATATCTGTGCAGTAACAGAAACCTGGTTCAGGACTCCCGAGAGCACCCCAGCACTACCAGGTTATACCTCATACCGTGCTTTTCGGCCCCAAAACTTGGACCGAACCACAAAAGGAGGGGGAGTATCGATATTCATCAAAGATACCCACACCTCCAGGTTGGTGGCAAAGCACGAAGCATCAGAGACTATCCATGTGCAACTAACAGTGGGTAAAACTGCCTTCCAGTTTATAGCCTGCTACAGACCACCCTCCCAAACCCAGGAACCCCACTCGGCCTTCCTGAGAACACTGGAAAATATGAAGGTCTCTCCGAACACCATTATATTGGGCGACTTCAACTACCCAAACATAGATTGGGAGCATTACTCTAGCTCCAACACCCTTGCCCAAAGGTTCCTAGAATTCATAAACTCAAATGCTATGGAACAACTTGTTACCACTCCCACAAGAGGGAAAACATACTGGACCTGATCATCACCAACATGGGGACTCTATGCTCCAGACCAGAAGTGTATCCCTCACTGGTAAGATCAGACCATAAACTGATCTCACTGGATATTCACATCCCGACCCCACCCCTGCCCAGAAAACCACAGTAAAAACTTCTCTAAAGCAAATTTCACACTCCTCAAAACCGAGGTGGAATCCTTCAAAGCCCCCGGGCCTGTGGAAAATACGGCCCAGACCGCAGAATCCTTTATAAATGCATTCTATGAACACCTTCAGGAATGCATGGATCATGCAATCCCAAATAAAACCAAGACCCAATCCTCCAAAGGCAGACGACCTGTCTGGTGGACCCCAGCCATAAACAAACTATACAATAGAAGGAGGAAGCTACTACATGATAGAGCAAAATCCCAAAAAGGGAAGGCATCTCTGATCAGTATTAGCAAAAAACTAAGGGCACTCATAAAATCGTCAAAGGCCAGCTTCGAGAGAAAAATTGCACAGGACACTAAAGATAATCACAAGGCTTTCTTTAGTTATGTTAGGAACCTGGGTGGGAATTCCCAGATATGCTCAGAATTAGTCCAAAATGACAAAAAATACACTGATCCCACAGACATTGCCAACATCCTAGCTGACAGGTTCAGCGCAAACTTCTCCCTCCCCACCAAAAGGGCAAATATCTATCCCAGCAGAGTGCTTCCCCCCCGACATCTCAGATGCTCAGGTGAGAGCCACCCTCTCCAAAGCAAAAAACACAGCATCAATGGGACCAGATGGTGTCCCAGGCTGCGTCCTACATGAACTCCAAGAAGAGCTAAACCCAAACATAAAACTACTGTTCAATCTCAGCCTTACTACAGGATATGTACCCAAAGAGTGGCGTACAGCAACAGTGGTCCCTCTCCACAAAGGTGGTGCCTCAACGGACCCTGGAAACTATCGCCCCATAAGCCTGACTAGCTTGGTCTGCAAAGCTATGGAAAGGATCATCATGGACCTCATAAATAAAGATATTGGGGACCTACAGACACTGGATCCTACCCAGTTTGGCTTTGTTAAGGGCAGATCCTGCCTCTTAAACCTGGTTGACTTCTTTGAAACAGTCACCAAGGCCATTGACAAAGGGAAGGTGGTCCACACAGCCTATCTGGACCTCGCAAAAGCCTTCGATACAATACCCCACTCAGGCATTATAGATAAGCTCACCAGCTTAAATATAAACCCCTATGTCACTAGATGGGTTGCAAACTGGCTCAAGGACAGAACCCACATGGTTAGAATTGCTGGAGCCATGTCAGACTCCAAACCAGTTACAAGTGGCGTCCCACAAGGCTCAGTCCTGGGACCTCTCCTGTTTGGTATATATTTTTTGGAGGTACAGGCCAACATGGAAGGACTGTGGCTGACCAAGTTCGCAGATGACTGCAAACTGGGCGCCATAATCGACTCTCCAGCCGACACAAGCATCCTCCAAAAGGGCCTCATAGAAACAGACAAATGGTGCCAGAGCCATGGCCTCAAGCTAAACGCCAAAAAGTGTATAGTCATCCCCTTTGGCAAAAACAAAGTGCCCACAAATTACCACATAGGTGGTAATCCATTAAGTACAGAAGAAGTCATTAGGGACCTGGGGACCCAAGTTGATAGCAATCTCTCATTTGACAACCACGTGGCCAAAGTGGTTAGAAAAACATTTTATATAGCCCACCTAATCATGAAGGGATTCACATCTAGATTAGGAGAGGTCATCGTGCCTCTTTACTCATCCCTCATCAGGCCCATAATCGAGTACAATGCCCCTTTTGGGATGCACCTTACCAAACACCTGCAGCAACTGGAAAGACCCCAAAAGTAACTCACCAAGAGGATCAAAGGGCTCAAACAGATGCCATATGCTGCCCGGTTAAAGAAACTCCAGCTCTACTCAGTGGCATACCGCCTGCTCAGAGGTGACCTGTGCCTGACGTATAAGGCCATGTCCAACCCGGAATTAAGGGACATGCTGCACCTCAAAAAATCCAAATCCCATCGAGCTACATGCTTGATAGACTTGAACCTCAGCACTGAAATAAATAGGACATGCTGGAGGGACAGATTCATAACCCAGAGGCTCCCTTCACTATGGAATAAAATCCCAGTCCAGGTTAGGCAGAGTCCCTCATTGACTCTCTTCAAGAGGAATCTTGATGAGTGGATGGGAGATCATAGGTTTACCCCGGGTATCACTTCTGTGTCACTGTTAGACAGAGGCACAGTATACTAACCTCGAAAAAGGGCATAGCAAAATTAATTTAAAATGGGTGGCGAAAGCCAAACATACTCTGGCTAGGCTTATAAATGCCCTAGGGCAGATAGCCTAGTATGAACCTATGAACCTATGAACTTCAATTTTATCCCACTCCCTAGCTATATTTTCAGAAGATATTTCTGTCTTTTCTAGTAGCTCCTGAATTAATTCCAAAACCCATTCCTTAAATTTCTCTCTTCAACCAGTGGGTGGGAAAGCTCCATTGTCTCATTTTTATTTCATTATCTTGCATTTTTATTTTAGTTGTTATTGGCGCATGATCTGAAATAGTTATTGGATGTATTTCAAGACCTTCAATTATGTGCACATGTTCCTGTGAGGTATAAATTCTATCTCACCTAGCCCAGTTTTTGTAGCTTGGAGAATAATATGTAAATTCACTGCAAACTCCTAGTACTGAATTCACATCTTCCAGGTCAAACATTTTCATAAATTTCTTCAAAGATGTATGTACCCTTCTTTGTTATATTTTCCCTTGTAGGCCCCCAGACACATCTTCAATGTTGCAAACCAAATTCCAGTTTCCACCTATAAGTAATAATGTTCTTCATGTTTCACTGTTGCAGTCATCACACTTGGGTTATCTGACTACAGGTAGCCCTCAGTCGGCCTGAATACCAGAGACTTAGTATTTCTGCGTCAGATGCTGTCGATACAGGACTGATGTCAGGTCATCAGGGGTATAAAAACAGGCAGCCGACGCCATTACATCAGTCTTTCTTGCCAAAGAGCCCGAAGCAGAAGCAGTTCACAAGTGCCGGTCAGCCACTACCTGAATTTTCATTTACGAATTGAATAATGCTGAAGTCTCAGGGTATGCAGAGATCTAAGCAATGGAGTGCCCCCACCCCTAAAACAGGGAGTGGTAAGCCACCTCCTTACGAAAAAAAAACCTCACAATGACTTCTTTACTCCACTCCTCAGCCCTGCCCAATTGCTTGTGCCCCTAGGAGGAAAACTTGCCCTTCATGCAAGAAACTGGATGTCCATCACACAGGACCAATGGGTCCTCAACATTGTATCCCAGCGGTACAAATTTTATTTCCACTCACCGCCAACCCCAAGTGGGTTTCCAGACCTTTCTCCAAACCAGTGGGCAGAGGCTCAAAGCCAAGTGCTTTCCCTGCTTAATGCCAGTGCTACTCAGCCGGTTCCAGTAGAACAGGGGGGTCAAGGATTCTACTCCAGACTCTTCCTGGTAGCCAGGAAAGAGGGCTCTTGGTGCCCAATCCTGGATCTTTCTATTCTCAACACCTTCCTGGTGGTACCAAAATTCAAAATGCTTACCCTGTAACAGCTTCTTCGTATGCTAGCCAAGGATGCCTGGTTAGTCATCCTAGACTTAAAAGAAGCCTATCTGCACATCCCGATAAGGGAGTCATGCAGGAGGTATCTACGTCTCAGGGCAGGATCTACGCATTATCAGTTCTCTGCACTTCCCTTTGGCTTATCTACTGCTCCCAGAGTATTCGCAAAATGCCTGGCTCCAGCCATTGCTTACTGCAGGCAGAGAAATATCCAAATTTACCCGTACTTGGATGACTGCCTGATTCAGGCAGACAGTAAGGAATTGCTGTTGCAGCACTTGACATTTGTGAAAAACCTTCTCACTTCCTTGGGGTACACCATTAACGAAAAGAAATCAAAACTGGTACCTAGTCAAAAGATTGTATTCCTTGGACACAACATCCCAGATGGCATTCCTCACCTCAGAAAAGCAAGTCTATCTGACAGCCTACTTCAAACAAATGGCCACCAGAACCCAGCTATCCGCAAGAAAAATAATACTGCAGACCCTGGGGTTCATGGCCTCATGTATACTGCTAATTCCATATGCAAGACTACATATGAGGAAACTTCAGTGGTACTTAAAAAGTCTTTGGTGACAAGATTCTCAGGACTTGGAAACAGTCATTCCTATCATACCCTGTCTAAGGACAGAGTTCCTTTGGTGGGCAGAAGCATGCAACCGCAACAAAAGACTGCCCTTTGTTGCGGTAGCATGCATCCGCAACAAAGGGCTGCCCTTTACTCAACACCACGCCGCCCATACCCTAACCACAGACGCATCAGAGAGCACACATGGACGGCAAATGCATTCAGGGCCACTGGAGCCCAAGTCAAATTCATCTGCACATCATCCAAAAAGAGATGCTAGCTGTGCAGAATGCCCTGACAGCTTTCAGATCCCTACTGCTTCCAGGACAACTGCTAATAAAAACAGACAACACCGCACTTACGTGGTACATCAATAAGCAGGGGGGGGCCCACTCATACCCACTCTGCAGGTTAGCCATGGCCCTGTGGAACATGGCCTTGGACATGCAAGTCCATCTGCAAGCTCAATTCCTGCCAGGCAAACAAAACTCACTGGCAGACAACCTAAGCAGAAATCTACTAGACCCACACAAGTGGCAATTGGAGCCCAGCACCTTCAACTTTCTGATTCAGAAATGGGGGACCCCAGAGATGGATCTCTTTGCCTCCACATTCAACCACCAGCTCAGCAAATTCTGCACTAGGAATCCTCACAGCAGGGCCTGGAAAGTGAATGCTCTGTCTTTTCAGTGGGTCAGTCTCTGTGTCTGTGCCTTTCCCCCTCTGCCCCTTCTCTCAAGAGTATTACTCAAGATACGACAGGACAAACCAAGGACAATTCTGATTGCTCCAGACTGGCCATGCCAGCACTGGTACCCACTCCTACGCAGCCTGGCACCTACACCAGAACCCAACCCTGCTCTCTCAGCAGGAGGGACAGATTTTGCATCCGCAGTTGCAAACCCTAAATCTGGCAGCCTGACTTATTCCTTGAATTCTCCCTCTGCAATCCTAAACAAGCAGGTGCTGGACGTCATTCTCGAGGCCAGAAGACCCAGTACAAGAAAATCCTATGCTGATGAGTGGAAAAGGTTCTGCTCCTGGATTCAGTCTAAAGGAGAGGACACAACAATGCCCTCTCTGCCTCTAATCCTGAATTAGTTAGCAGATCTACTCCACAAAGACCTGTCCTTCTCCTCCATTAAGATACATGCCTCAGCCATTTCAGCTCATTTGAACACTGCACCACCTCTCTTCTCACGCCCTCTTATCAAACAGTTCCTGAGAGGGGCAAACAATTTAAGGCCGCTAGGAGAGCACCCACCCCTGCTTGGGACCTTAACTTTGTGTTGGAAAAGCTCACGCTTCCCCCCTTCGAACTTGCAGCGTCAGCAGAGTTAAAATTCCTCTCTTGGAAAACAGCCCTGCTTCTGGCCATCACTTCAGCTAGAAGAGTGTCCAAACTACAAGCACTCATGGCTGTGGAACCCTTCGTTATTTTCCATGCTGACAGGGTTTCCCTCAGGACTAACTAAAGTGGTGTCCAGTGTGGCTCTTAATCAATCCATCTATTTGCCAGCTTTCTTCCCTAATCCCCAAAATAAAGGGGAAAGGATCCTGCACTCCTTGGTCGTGCACAGACAGCTCAGATTCTACCTTGATAGGATTAAGCGCTTCAGAAATATTGAGTACCAGTTGCTAGTCAGCTTTGCAACAGAGGCAGAAGGCAAGGCCATTTCAAAACAAACAATTTCCAAATGGATAGCACACTGCATCCATTTCTGCTACAAGCAACATGGGAAACCAACCCCTCAGGGGGTCTGAACACATTCCACTAGGGCAACGTCTACCTCTACAGCATTTCTCAGGGGAGTCCATACCAGGGACATCCTGGAAGCTGCTACCTGGAGTTCTGTACACACCTTCACCAAGCAGTACCATCTGCCTATCTTTTCCAAATCCAGAGCAGGTTTTGCAGCAGCAGTACTGCAAGGCATGCTAGCCAGCCCTAACTCATTTTGACTGCCTCCACCCTTCTTCAGCTTTGGGAATCCACCCAAGTGTGATGACTGCAACAGTGAAACATGAAGAACATAGTACAGTTGTGTACACTTACCATAAATATAGATGTTCAAGTGTATTCACTGTTGCAGTCCTGTTTTCCCTCCTTACAGCCCCCTGGTTTCTCTCTCTCTTTCTCTCTCCTTTCTATGGCTATTACTCACCCCTTTCAGGGGTATTGTTATTTACTTTTTACTGGTGGTCTTTTTCCCACCATAAATTAGCTCCCTATTTAGGGGGCTCCTGACATTTGGGGCAAGAAAAACTGATGTGATGGCGTCGGCTGCCTGTTTTTATACCCCTGACGACCTGATGGTTAGTCCTGAAGTGACAGCATCCGACGCAGAAATACTAAGTCTCTGGTATTCAGGCTGACTGAGGGCTACCTGCAGGCAGATAACCTAAGTGTGATGACTGCAACAGTGAATACACTTGAACATCTACATTTATGGTAAGTGTACACAACTGTACTTTCCTTGCTGAAAGCTGATTATTTCTCCCAGAATATTCTTAAGTTCCATTATAACAATTTTAGGTGGAATGTAAATGCATGCCAGTGTAATCCTCCTCCCTTGCCAGTAGCCCCTTAGTACTGTACATCTTCCATTGTTATCTTTTTTTCCCTCTTCTATCACTATTGGAGCTCCTAATGCAATTAATATAAGTATCCTCTTTTCCTTTGCCCCTGATATTCTGCAGAATAACCACCTTGAAAACCTTTCTTTATTAAATTCACATGTTCAGTACTGTCCAGGTATGTCTCCTGTAATATAGCTATTTGCACTCTATATTTTTTAATATAGTTCACTACTCATTCTTTGTATGTTTCTCTGTAAGACCATTCAGATTGAAAGACGTTACAGAAAGCATCATTTGCTTATATAGTTATTACCACCTTTTTATGTATAACTGCCTTTTTTAAATATCTAGTTACAACTTTTATGTTACTTGCATACACTGTTCCACAGGTTGGTGTTGTATACAGTTGCTTCTTGTCATGTTCATTTCAGCCTATGTCACATCTTGCATAACTTTTTTTTTGAAAGACCTCAAACAGAGCAAACAACCCCCCCCCCCCCAAACCTTTTAACTAAGTAATATTACACAAAACTATGTACATCTTCAAATATTGAAGTTTTTGCTTCCTAATAAGAACAAAAGTCCTAAGTTGATAGCCACACAGACAGGTTAGACTTAACCAAAAAGAAAGTTTAGTCATGCTCAGATGCATTGATATAGCTTGTGCTATTAGTAAGTGCTATTGGGGTTTGTACATCTTTATAGGTGTCCCAGTGGAGAAATCATATGAATGCTTTCAGTAAACACTTTCTCCAAGCCATTTCTCTTTATCAAATTACCTTATAGTGACATGCAAACCAGACCCAAAAACTGCTAAGGGTACCTTGTTTATCAGAAAAAAAAAACCTTATAATAATAATCAATATTCTTTTTCATTTACACACTTTGTAATAAACGTGTTAATGGATAATGCTTAGGGTCTGAACCCAGTCATTTCCCTACGCAAGCATGGGGAAAAAGCACACTGATTTTTCTTTTGTCATACGTTCTTAACCAGACCTTTCCTGTCTCACCCCTTCTCTCTCCCCTACATTGCAGTGCCTGCATTTCTTAAAACTGAATGAAGACAGAACGAAGAAGGGAGGAAAAAAAGCACCTTAGTATCTCCATTGCATTTCAAAAAAAGAAAAAAAAAATGAGAAAACTTTACTTCAAGTTTAATTGGTTTTGTCTTTAAAGCTCTCCCAGCTGGGAAAATAAGAAGTTATGTATTCACCATAACGTTCCATGTGAGTTGTTCCATCTCGCCTTCATTCTTCACTGATGGGTTCGGAGCCGATCCCTCGACTCCGACATGGCCATTAGCAAAGCTCAAGGTTTACCAGTAGCTCGAGACCAATCCCTTTTTCCCATGATGCACTGCTGGAATTACCTCAGATCTTGTTTGCTGTGTGTACCATATTCCTGTAAGAGAACTACTCTCCCAAGAGAGGAAGAAGGATTGAATGACCAGGATGAGACCAGCCTCTAGGTCAACTATCAGCCAGGTGGGGGATGGAGGGAGGGACGTGAAAATAAAGGCGAGATGGAACAACTCGCATGGAATGTTATGGTGAGTACATAACTTCTTAATGTGACGTTGTTCAATCTCGCCGTTCATTCTTCACTGATGGGTAGCGTCCCTAGCATCCTCAATCTCGGGTGGCTCATGGGAGTACATTCTTCAGGATGGTAGACCCAAAAGAAGTCCTGTCCCTGGAGGCCTTATCGACTTTGTAATGAGTGATAAAGGTATGAGGTTTAGACCAAGTGGCTGCAGCACAAATGTTATCAAGGGGCAATTTGGCTTGGAATGCAGAAGATATAGAAACTACTCTGGTTGAATGAGCTTTACTCTTGTGTAGTAAGGGCATATTAGCAGCTGAATAAACAAAGGTGATACAATCATATAGCCACTGGTCTGCCTTTTCTGGCTTCAGAGAAAGACACAAAGAGCTGGTCTGATTTTCTAACATCTTTTGTTCTGTCCAAATAATGTCTGAGCTGTCTGTGAACATCAAGTTTGTGCAGCATATACTCTAGTTTGTTGGAATGGTTGGGGAAGAAGACTGGCAACTCAATGACTTTGTTGATATTAGATTCCGAACAAACTTTGGGCAAAAAAGAGGGTTTTTCCTAAGAGATACTCTATCAGCATGAAAAATCAAATAAGGAGGGCTGCTAGATAAGGCTTGAAGTTCTGACACTCTGCAGGCAGAAGTAATAGCCACCAGAAATATGGTTTTCCAGGATAAAAATTTTAGATCACAAGATGATGCTGGTTCAAATGGGGAAGAATTATATGAGACAGCATAAAGTTTAGATTCCAAGGAGAATAAGGAGTCTTCACTGGAGGCCTCATGTGAAAGGTTCCTTTGAGAAAGACCTTGGATGACTTGTGTGCCATAATGTTCAGCCCGTCCACTCCGAGATGAAAGATATAGCAGCCAACTGGACCCAAACTGTAACAGCTGCAGCACCTTTATTAAAAATCATAGTCAAGAATTCTAAAATGGACGTCAAAGGGGCTTGATAAGGATCAATGTTCTGCTTAGAAGCCCATATGGAAAATCTCTTCCACTTACTAAGATATAATCTTCTGGTGGACGGCTTGTGGGAAGACAAGAGGCTCTGCTTTGTCTCATCAGAAAGACCATGAAGCCTGGCTATGAGGGTAACTGGAGCAGCCAAGCTGTGAGCTTCAGTGACTGCAATGAAGAATGGAGGTCCCCGACGGATGTGTTAGAAGGTCCGGAACTGGGTCCAGAATCCATGGATTCTCCAACAGATGATGATGAAGAAATGGGAACCAAATCTGCCGAGGCCAATGAGGGGCTATAAGAATGATGGTCCTCCCCAGCGACATTGCCTTCTGTAGAAACTTGGGTATTAGTGGGATCGGTGGAAATGCATAGAGGAGACCCAGGGGCCAATCGTGTACGAGTGCATCTCTCGGGGGTTCTCCCGAAGGGGGAATCAGGGCAAAGTAGCTTCTGCATTTCGTGTTGATGTGATTGACAAACAGATCGCAGCAAGGCTGGCCCCATTTGCGGAAAATCCTGTCCGCAATCTCTTGCTTCAGGGACCACTCATGAGGCAACAAGATTGCCCTGCTCAGTTTGTCTGCAATCACGATGGACCTCCCTGGGATGTGCATTGCCAGCAGAAAACATTGGGAGGAGACAGCCCACTGCCAAACTCTGAGGGCTTCTCAGCAAAGGGGGTAAGACTTGGTCCCACCTTGCTTGTTCAAGTACCAGACTACTGACATATTGTCTGTCTGAATCGCAATCGTCCCTAGAGGAAGAGAGTCCTGGAAGTACTGCAACGCTAGAAGTACTGCTCTCATCTCCAGGACATTGATATGCAGATGTGTCTCTTGATCCGTCCATGTACCTTGGGCAGTCTTTCCCTGAAAATGGCCCCCCCACCCTATCAGGGAAGCGTCCGTGGTCACAGTGGCTACTGGAGGGGGTAGTACAAAGGGGCATCCTATGGTAACATGAAGAAACGTCAGCCACCACTGGAGATCTCTCTTGCAGGAGTTCATAATTAAAATCATGTGATTCATTGGAAGTTCCTGATAAGACCATTGAGTGAACAGCAGCCGTTGAAGAATCCGCATATGCATCCTTGCTAATGGTGTGGCCAAGATAGCTGCAGCCATCAAACCCAAGACTTTTAAAACTTCTGCGGCTGGTGCTCTGTCCTTCGATACCAAAGAGCTGACCTGCTGGCAAAGAAGAAAGACTCTCTCGATTGGTAGTCGTAGAGTGGTGGTTGAAGTGTCTAACTCTGCCCCTATAAAGACGATATGCTGCGATGGCAGTAAGGCAGACTTTTCTGAGTTGATCGTAATGCCTAAGTGTTTGCAGAGTGTCAGAGTGTATTCTTTTGCCTGAATAAGTTGATGCCTGGTGGTGAAGGTAAGGAGCCAATCGTCGAGATACGGAAACACCTGGAATCCTAGACGCCTCAGGTGAGCCGTAACCACTGCCATGCATTTGGTGAACACTCTGGGGACTGTAGTGAGACCAAAGGGCAGGACCCAAAATTGATAATGATTGGCTTCCAGCTGGAAATGCATATGATCTCTGGATGGCCTGGCCATTTTTATGTGGTAGTACACATCCTTGAGATCTATCGAATGGTCTCTCCCTAAGAAGGGAAGTATAGACTGTAGCGTGACCATCCGGAACTTCTCTTTCTTGACAAGTTGGTTGAGTCTGCTGAGGTCCAAAGTAGGTCTCCAGTCTCCTGTTTTCTTTGAAACCAAAAGAATCTTGAGTAAGTTCTGGACCCAGTCTGCTGAGACTGGCTGGATGACCCTTTTTTCTAGCAAATTGCGGACCTCTATAGTTGCTTGTTCCCTGTAACTGGGTGGAACATCCGGGATTCTCCTTGGGGGTGTGGGTGGAGTGGAGAACAGTATGAAATACCCTCTGGAAATAATACTTCGTACCCAGTTGTCATTTGTTATATCTCAGGAGGCGTCTGGGTACAAAGATAAGTGACCCCCGACTGCCTCCAGAGCAGGACAGTCGAGCCTCCATTCAGGAGCACTGATAGGGCCGACCCGAGAAGTGATCTCTGTCAACCTGGTGCTGCGGAAATGGACTCCCAACGGCAGAGAGAGTCTTTCCCTCCTGCTCACACCTGGTGAGAGTTTCCTTCACTTTGGGCCCAAAAAGAGATGAGCCATCAAAAGGGGTGTTGACAAATGAAAACTTAAAGGGCTCCGCGAAGGAACACAAGCACATCCAGGAATGTCTTTGTAAAGCAACTCCTGTACCCGCTGCCCTACTCGTCCCATCGGCTGCATATGATATGAGCTGCATGGGCGAGTTCACAACGGAATTTAGGGCAGCAAGCTGGGCGGCAACTTTGTCAGAAGCCCCTGCAACTACAGCACCCTGAAGAGTATCTTCCAACTCCTTAAAGAGATCTCTTTGCAATCTAGTGAAATGGGTCAAATAGTTCAGGGATCGGAGCGTAAAAGTCGCTGAACTAAACATGCATTTCCTGTATCGATCCATGATCCTAGACTCTCTGTTAGGATGGATCGATGAGGAAGTCTCGGACATTTCCTTCTTGGTGGCCACCGCCATCACCATGGCATCAACAGGAACTCCCTTGGTCAAGAAGGCTTTATCCACGGGGGCAGAAATAAACTTGTTAGGTCTTCGAGGGACAGGTTCCATGGACTCCAGTGACTCCCACGTCCTCCAAGAGGCCAGCTGCATGTGCTCTTCAAAGGGCGGAGACACCCAAGAGGTGGAAGGTTGAGACCTGAAAGCCTTCAGGAGAACTGACTCGTCCTCAGTAGGGCTTTTGGACTGTCAATCACCCCTCTGCCTAAGGATCTCAAGCATCTCCGGAAAGGAGATATCTTCAGAGGGGGATCGTGGGGACCCTTCTGACTCATCCAAGTCAGTGTCCGATGTCAAGGACTCGTGTGGGGAGTCCAAGTGTTTCCTCTTACACAATCTCTTCCTGGGAACCTCCTCATTGGAGGCCTCTGGGGAGGTCTTGGAAGAGCAAGGGGCGCCCTGTGGGGCTACCTGATGCTCAGGGTCTCTAAGCTTGGCATGGACGATGGAGGCAGAAGCGGATACAGGCACTTTGGGGTAAGAAGAGGCCAGACCTGGTGTTGAGGATGTCTGTGGGGACAAGGCTCCCCTCATGGCTTCGAAAGCATAACAGCTCCGATAAGGAGGAGTCGACAGACCCGAAGGAACCGACAGCCCCTCCCGCACTGAGGCCGTGGGCACCGAGCTGGAGGTAGGAGCCGAGCTCATCCAAGCCGAGGCCCTGAGAGGAAGAGTCTGCACCGACAAGTCTGTGCAACTATCCTCCCCAGACCCGAAAGGAGAGTGTCAGCCCCTAGAGTCCCCGGTTGGCACCGAGGACGTCAGAGTAGATGGAACCGATGACACCAGAGCAGGTCTCTGCTCCAAAGGCTCCACAGTCAGCAGGTCGGCCCTCTCCGGCTCCAAAGATCCGGTACGGCTCAGAGGCGGAGCAGTCAAGTCCAGGGTAGTGGTCTTCAATTCCGACAATCTGGTCAGAGCCGACAACAGTTTAGCAAGGCCTGGTGCTTGTAAGAGCTTCTGCACCAATCGGTCTATATCCAAATCCGAGAGGCTGACAGAAGACCTAGAGGAGTGCGCCAAGTGTGCAGATTGGAGGAGTAGAGATACAGGTCTCTCGGAGACCGGCTTCAGAACCGTGGGCCGACTCCGAAATGAAGAGACACTCGGCTCCAAGATCTGTGGAGCCGAAGTCCCGGGATCCTCAAGTTTCTTAGACTTTATCGATTCTTTGGATGCTATGGAGACTGCAGAGGATTTAGAGGACTTGCTGGCCCCATCCTCGTCACTCAAGGCTTCAGCAAACCCATATCCACAAGCTTCCTTTTCCTCTCCAAAAGAACCTTTGCAGAAAAGGAATGGCAAATGCTGCAGGACTCCTACAAGTGCACTGCACCTAAACAATACACGTACTGAACGTGCCCATCAGTGAGAGACATCTTCTGCCTACAGTCTGGACATTTCTTAAATCCATACCTGGGGTGTTTGTCTTTTTGCTCAGACATATTAGGAAAGACTTTAGGCTTATTTTAAACACAGCCCACACAAGCCTTAATACAGCCTGAAAATAATGCAACCATCTAAGCTCAAATAAACCCGCCTAAGTTATAAAACACACACTAAGGGCTACACTGTGTAAATAACTATCTAAATATACACACTATAAATGCAATTAACTGTTGTAGAGAAAAACAGACTACTAGGACAACGCACTCTCTAAATAACTAGGCCCAACACGAGGCCACTACAACTATAGAAATATAGTAAAGCACCAAGGGAAAGGTGAAGCAAAAGGGGCTACAGTAGCTATATAAATGTTTATCTAAGTAAATATTAGAAGTAAGTTAAGAAACAACTTGCAAAAAATGATTTTTTTTCTCAAAAGAAGGCTTGAGCAAACTGGAACCACTGAGATCTGTGCCGTGGCAAACTAGATCTGAGGTAATTCCAGCAGTGCATCATGGGATAAGGGGCTTGGTCTCGAGCTACTGGTAAACCTTGAGCTTTGCTAATGGCAGTGTCGGAGCTGAGGGATTGGCTCCGAACCCATCAGTGAAGAATGAATGGTGAGATTGAACAACTTCACATCCCCTGATTGCTTTCAGAGAACATTAAATTATAGCCAGTTTCTCTCTTCTAGTTTTTCTTTTCCCTCAGCCAATCCCCTTCCACCAGACTGTCTCCAGTTTTCTCTTTATCAGATTATCTCCATGGAGACAAGAGAACCAGGAAGAAATTTTCTCATTATCAGTTTGCTTCCATGGAAACATGAAGACCAGCTGCAGAATTGCTGCATGCATTTGTTAGAAAAAAAACTCATAATATTCAATATTCTTTTTCATTTACTTGCACTCTGTTAAAACTAATTAATATAAGGTATTTAATCCAGTCATTTCCCCATGCAAGAATGAGAATAACTTTGTCATGTCTTTTTAACCGGGCTTTTTTTTATTGCATTGCCTGTATTTCTCAAAATTGTACAAAAAGAAAGAGACAAGAGGGGAGAAAGAAAAACAACGGCACCTGTTTACAATCCCCATTACACTTAAAAATAGCATGCAAAGAAAACCATGCACCACAAATGCAATACTATTAAGAAAAGAAAATTTTTTCTTTATTCGCAGTTAGCTTTCTCCCCTCTCTTCCCCTCCCCAGAGCATTTTTTTCAGACATTGATTACATGACGTAAGGCATATATACTTATATATACAAATCCAACAAATTTTGAAAAAGTCCAAAATTTTCAGATTTTTTTGTTCTGTCATATTTCACAAATATAATTATTGTATTGCAATCCCACAGTTACTGGTTTTATTACAGTTCTTCTCCATCACCCATATGCTGTCTCTGCTTTATTTCCAATGTAGTCTCGATTCTTCTAGTTAACTCTCATGCTGCCTTCCTTCTCTCAACATTTTCTGTTGAAATACTGGAAAAGGTTCCACAGGTACAGTCTGTCTGCGGTCCTTATTACTAGAAGAACAAGAAGCAGAATCTCCTTCTGTTTCACAGCTCACTTTTTGTTGGACAAACATTTGTATTTTCTTCTTAGCATGCACTTCATCAAAAAATGAATTTGTCCCTCCAGGGAAGATTACCTTAAAGACAGCTGGATACAGCAGATTGAACCTCACACCTGCGTCTGGACATTCCCAGAATAGTGGAATGAAATTACTCCTCTTCTGCCTGGTGTACAATACGTAATCATTCTCCATGAACAGTCTGCTGTCTTCCACTTTCAGTATTTTGTCCTTCTGCCACAGTTTTGTCAGAATCAACTCCTTCTGGTGGTAGGATTGTATCTTTACTATTAAAGGTCTGGATTGCTTTCTTATAGCTAGGTTTGGCGCATACACACAATGTGCCCTTTCAACTAACAACTTCTGTGGAATACTATTCCAGTTGCTATTGTGTTTTCATAAAATGAATGTAGTCTGTTCTTTCCAGCTTCTTTGGTACAGCTGAAAATCTCAGGTTTTCCCTACGTGCCCTGTTCTCTCATTCTATTATTTTTTGAAACATGTCTTCCTGAACAGTCTCATATTCAGCCAGCCTTTTCTTCATTTCGACCTCTGATTTTTGCAGCCTTATCATCTCATCTGAATATCTGTTTAAAGCTTCTTCCATTTTCACCTTTACCTTGAGTGTTTAAGAAATACCTTGCTTCATTAGTGGCTTACTGCTGCACTCTTGGCATTCACATTTTTCCTTTCTGGAAAATTGCTGATCTATGCAGTCCATATTCAGGTGTTTGGAATTGCTAGAGAAGGTCATGGCCTTTACTGTCCCAGCTAGGGTTCAAGTTGAACCTTCAGAAGTTGTGCCTGAAACCCTGCAAAGACTCGTGGACCTGGGCTACTTAATCAACAATGACAAAAAATGTCCTTTCTTCATGAAAACAAGGTCCTGTTCTACCAGATGATATTTCAGGAATTCTCCAGAAGGAACATCACTGTGGCAAGAGAATTCCTAAAAATTCTAGGATTTCGGCATCCATGATTCTCATGATACCACTGGCCCATTTCCACATGAGTAAAATTCAGTGGTATGTATGAAAATGTTGGACCTTACATTCCCTGGAAACTTAGTTGCTGGTGCTTGACTTCATCAGATAAGAGTTTCAGTGGTGGAGAGCACATTTGATTATCACTCGAGGACTTCCCTTCTTCCCACGTGTTCCAGCACAATCTGTCCAGACAGATTTGCCCAACTTCACTTGAGCTGTGGTGATGTGTGTGCAAGTGCAGGACACTTGGAGGCCCAAGGTTACATGGAAGCATATCAGTATTAAGAAATTTCTTGTGGTGATTCACACCTTGAAGGTTCTTCACCACCTATACTCTATGTCCTCTTCTTGTTGTGATGGACAACACCACAGTGATGTAGTGCCTCAACAAACAAGGGGGTTCAAGATCTTGCTCTCTGTCCTATTTGGCAGTGATGACCTGGGAGATAGCTTTTCCTCATTCTCTGACTCTTAAAGCATCATATATCCCATCAGAACAAAGCAATGTGACAGACAGGCTAAGCAGATCCTGGCCAGTCCCATCCAAGTGGCAGCTCAAGGCACTGATGTTCCAGAGTATAGTCTAGATGAGTGGAATGCCTCAAATAGATCTGCTCTCTTTTCAAAACAGACAGCTGTAGAAATTCTGTTCCCGACATCCCTGCAACCATACTTGGAGGACAGATGCTTTCTTGTTCCCTTGGACATGAATGTGTATGTATGCATTTCCACTGTTTCCACTGACTCACAAGACTCAGAAGGAAATAGGTTCATAGGTAGGTACTAGGCTATCTGCCCGAGGGCATTTATAAGCCTAGCCAGAGTGTGTTGTCTTTCGCTGCCCCATTGATTAATTAACTGATCCTCTGTCAAGTAGAGCCAATGAAGTGATCCCAGGGGTGTATTTTCAGTTACCCATCCACTTGTCAAGGTTTCTCTTGAAGAGTGTTAGTAAGGGGCTCTGCCTGATGTAATTTTGAATTTTGTTCCAAAGCATAGGGAGTCTGTGTGACAGAAATCTATCCCTCCAGCATGTTCTGTTTATTGTTGTGGTGAGGTTTAGCTCACTAGAGCACGTGACTCGCAGTGACTTGGATTTCTTTAGGTGGAGCATGTCCATCAATTTTGAGTTGGACATGGCTTCGTAAGTCAGGCAGAGATCACCTCTGAGTAAGCGATATGCCACTGAGTACAGCCTGAGTTTTTTCAGTCGGGCTGCATAGGACATATGTTTGAGACCAGTAATCCTCTTGGTGAGGTACTTTTGTGGTCTTTCCAGCTGTTGGAAGTGTCTTGTGAGGTACATCCCAAATGGGGCATTGTACTCTATGATGGGTCTAATGAGTGACGAGTAGAGGGGCACTATAACCTCTTTATTTTTAGATGCAAACCCTTTAGTAATTAGATGGGCCACATAGAAGGATTTCCTAACTACTTTGCAATATGATTGTCAAAGGAGAGATTACTATCTACCTGGGTCCCCAGCTCTCTTATTACCTCTTCTGTATTAAGGGGCTGCCAAAGGTCATTGTGATTACCCCCTATTGGCCAATGCAATCATGGTTCTCCCTTCTAATGTTTCTTGCCAAGGGCAATTACCACTTACTTCCCTGCACTCAAAGTCATCTTGTGCACCCCATTTTGGAGCAGATACAATTGGCAGCCTGGATGATTCAATATTGACTCTGTTTAGGTACTTGTTTCATGAGGCTATGTAACAGGTGTTAAAGGAAGCCAGAAAACCTGCAACTATAAAATCTTATGTTTACAAATGGGTGAGGTTTTTTAATTGGTGCCTAAACAGCAACAAAGGGTCCCTTGACGTTAACATCCCTCTGGTGTTGGTGTGAGCTTCTTCAAGATGGTTTAATGTATTCATCCATTAAAATGTATTTAGAGGCCATCTATGCTTGTCTGCCTTTGCATCCTCCTCTTTCTTCTGTTTTGGTAAAGGAGTTCATGAAAGGAGTATTGAATATGAGACCCCCTTGCAAGCAAATTCCTTTATATGGGTTCATAGGTGTGTACCAGGCTAATGATGGTAAGGGCCTTTTTAAGTCTTGCCATGCGTCACAAATTTCTGACAAGTTGTGGGATCTCAAATATTTTCTGGAAAAATTGATCTTAACGCCTTTCAAACCTGCCACTCAGGCTGATCTGAAGCTCTTAGGATGGAAAGCTCTTTTTCTTATTGCTTTGACATCTTCGAGGCAAGTCGCTGACCTGCAAGCTCTTATGGTGGGGACAGCCTTATCCTTATTTCCACAGTGACAGGATTGTGTTACACACTAACCCCTTTTCATACCAAAAGTGATATCAGAATTCACTCAGTCAGTCTGTAACCTCCCTGTGTTCTTTCCAGAACATATGAATAAGGGACAGGGGATACTTCATACCTTGAATGTGCACTGGTAGCTTAGGTACTACCTTGACAGAAGGAAACTTTTTAAGAATGCTGAAAGGCTTTTTATTTTCTATACAGGAACAAAGAAGGGTCAGCCTGTTTCTAAGCAAACCATTGCACATTAGTTGTCCTCTGGTATTGTTTTTTGTCATACCAACCATGGCAAGGTGATTCCAGGTAAGGTAAATCTGCATTTCACCAGGGCCTTTTTCTCTTCATTGGCATATTGGAAAAGAGTCGACTCTAGAAGTAGCAACTTTATCCTCTGTCCATACCTTTACAAAGCACTACAAACTGAATGCCTTTTCTAGATCCAGAGTAGGCTTCCCTAGGACATTCTCCATCTGTTCCTGGACTCTATCTTTCCTCATTCCCAAGTTGGAAAAGCTTTTGGAATCTACCCGAATGCTAGTAAGGCAGTTTGTTGAACATAGTACAGTTGCACAAGTCCTACTTACCTGTAACAATAAGTAACATTGGGGGTTGGCATAATGGTTAAGGTGATTACCTTACAGACACAAGGTACAGGGTTTGATTCTCACCTTGGGAAGAATGGCTAGACTTAAAAAAGGTTCTTGGGCTTGTTAGCCTAGTAATTACCTATGAACCTATTCATTTGGCAGGGTGGGGGTTGACATAATAGTTAAGGTATTTACCTCAGAGACTTATGGTACAGGGTTTGATTCTCATCTTTGAATGGGAAATTTGCTAGGCTTAAAATGTTATATAAGCCTAGTACTTGTCTTAATTATGAACCTACAAGCAGTAAATGTTCACAGAATACACTGCCTTACTGGTAGTATCCACCTACCATCTCTACATCTGGATGTACATAGTTTGGTGTGTGTTTTGCTGTTGAATGCTGTGCCTTGGCCTGTATTGTTTTGTGGTTTTTGGTTTAGAACAGAAAGTGTTTTCAAAGCATGTGCTCCTATATTCTCTTTTTGCTGGACTCTAGAAATCTGAAAGGGTCCTGTCTGTGGGTCTGTAAGGCAGTCCCTGTACTGACTGTCAGGTGATTGGTCAATCCCACCTTTATACAGGCAGTGGGAGGGACTCTGAGTTTTGGTAGACTGCCAGAGGAAGGTAGCAGGACACTACTACTTGAATGCCAGTAAGGTAGTGTGTTCTGCAAACATCTACTGTACATTGTGTTGGTATTGGTTTACGAAGACTGAGATGCCATCACCAATCCCAGTTATTTTGCAACATTGGAAGGAGGGATGCCGTGAAAATTATGATTTGCATTTTGAATCTCTGAAGCATATTTCAGTAATGGTACAGACATCAGCATCATCCAAGTAGAGGAAATCTGAAAAAAAGACACGTTATTGTTTTGACCTGTAGCATTCAGTAAAGCCTTAGTCATGTAAGTCATGTAACTGTAGTAAATCTTCTGCTTACTAAACTTTAGTTGTCTTCCCCAAAGCTATTAGTCAGGCTTGTTGGTGATCTCCTGAGTTCAGCATCTCATGCCTTTGTGTAAGGAATCACACTGCAGCAGTGACCCTGTAATTTGAACATCTGTTGCTATGGTGTCTATGTACTTTCCACTTGCTCCTCCTGAATCATTGGCTCATTTGCTGGACAAAGTCTCCTTTCCAACGTCCAGCATAGGCTTTCCCAGAGAAGCTGAGAATGTAATCCCTGTATAAGTGGAGCATGCTGTTTTGTCCCCCTTTATTTAATTGGAGTTTCCACCCCTTTCTATCTCTAAAGGTAGTTCCCTACCTTGCACACAGTATTGAAAAGGTGCGTTAATCATTACATCCAGCTCCTTCAGCATTTCCAGACGGATTTAACCCACTTCCACAGCCTTGCCAATATTAATTTCCAATTCACTTTCCAGTATGACCTCATATATGGAAATCAGCCTATTCTTGCAACTTGATTCTGTTAGTGCTTACTCAAAGGGAGTACACATGCTGTACATTACGTTTTTCTCATTCCACTTATCAAAACTGTCCCCAGTCAAGGTCAACATTTTTCCATCCTTGCTGAGATGAGACTGAGCAGCATCTCTCTCCTCCTAAGTGTTGCAACACAAGATGGTTTCCAGAACTTCTTTGAGGCCATCCAACAGTAATACTCTTCAGTCTCATTCAGACACCTCCCACATTTGAGACTTCACTTTGGCATCTACCTTAGCTGCTGTCTTCCTGGCTGTTGGACCCTACTGGTTAAATCCAGAGGCCCCCCAAACCACCATTGTAGGGAATGCCTGCTTCTTTAACTTGACTTCATCATCACTGGTGTCCACCAGCAGATTTTCTTTTTTTTATTATTGCATGCACATAGGTGTAGGTAAATATGGGTTGGTCTGAACTTCTGTAAGAGTAGCTGTCTAGTCCTTCCTCATTTCTGCTTAGTATTTACAAAATAAGTAGCCCAGAGTTAATGCTTCTAGGATGGGGTTGACAACCCTTAAAACTGGCATAGCAGGTGCTGAGGAAGAAAAGAAAACCTGACAGGTGCTACTAATGTTCACAGAGGATGGCATGACAACTCACGACCTTAACCCTTATGTATGCTATATACTTGTCTACTTATCCAGGGATGGGACATGCAATGATCCTATGTGAAAGAAGTTTCCTCCACAAGTGGCATCTTCTTAGGTTCTGTCCCCTTTACAGAGCTGCCTCTGTAGTCTTTGGCTTCATGCCAGTGGAACAGCTCATCTACCTCAGTCCCTTGTCATTCCTTTCTTCCCCATGCCGCTCTTTAACTGGTGCTTAAACTATCAGTCAGACTCTGCCCACCTGGGTCATAGTCATGGCTTTATCCCTCTTCAACAGTGGAGCTGGCAAACCAGCAGTTTCTAAGGTTATTAATGTGCAGAACTAGTGACCTTTCAGCCACAACTCTTTTCTGCAGGGTCAGTTACTGAGGTTCTAAACCAAGTGTTTCTGAACTAAGTCTGAATTCTCTATCTTCTGTTGAAGGGCAACCAATTCACCACCATTACCAATGTCTTAGAGCAGAAAACCGTGGGCTGACTCTTGACCCATCACTCCTCTTTACAACCTGGATATGATTTTCTGCTGGCTCTGCATTCTTCTTACAATATTTAGATATTACAAATCACAGGAAAAAATCATAAGATTCATTCTTCTAGCAGATCATGTTGTACACCATTGACCTTTACTTTAATGACACCAAGTGGTGATCAGTAACAGGTAAGGTCACCTTCCTTTTTGGCACTCTACTTCTCTACTTTTTAAAAATCCAACTTGAGCTTCTGCTCCTTTCTAGAAATAGCACTCGTATTAAGGCACCAAAATCGCAGCCTGTGGTGCTGTCTAAATTGCAACCTTTCCCTTACCTGTTCATGCTTCAAAACTGCAACTGATGAAGGAGCATTTTGTAGACTAGGTCCTGCCATTTGGGCTCACCACCCCAAAGAAGTAAAAATCCTAGTTACATATGAGGCCTTTAAACCTGATTTCAAAGACCATCTTCTTAAGCAGTCCAGTGTACCTACTATTATGACAATGGTTAATACCTGCTAACATTTCAAGCTATCAGTACTGGACCTATTAATGTCTTTGTTTTGAATATTATCTGATGTTTCCCTGTTGTATATATGTTCATAATGCTCATTTATAACTTGCATTTTTGCCTGTGGATTTGTAATTTTTTATAACCCTTGTTTAGTGTTGATGTACTAGTACTTAAGACTTTGTATGAATTGCTTTTTCCTAATTGAGCTTTTTTTTTCTAAGCTTTTTTTTTCTATTTTATAGTATATGTGTACTGCTCCACACTAAGCCCAGGTCATGGCTGTAAAGGTTCAAAGGACCAGACCACCTACCTGATGAACAAATAGTAAAGAAATAAATGAATAAATAAATATTCTGTGTATAGACCAACTCTGGTTTATGGAAAAAGCTATTCCAAGTTTGGGAGTTGAACTCATCCTACACAGGAGCTTCTGCCAGTCACTCACAGGACACTAACACTGCACATTTGGGTTCCTGTATATGTCTATACACCACCCCAGCTGTCTAACTGAACTAACCAGTAAGTGCTGATCAGTTGATAGCTTAGTAATTGTCTTAACCTGGTTGTGTAGAATGAATGGCCTTAGGTCTTATGACACTGCTACATAGTGGAGGTCATTGATCCAAGGTGCTGTGATACTAAGCACACTTATGAATAGTCTTACATGTGAACATAGTGCTTGCTTTTTGATTATCCATGACTTGCACAGAAGTCCAATAACAGTTTACCACTTGCATTCATATTGGGCAGACCATTCTTTCCATTCATGCCCCTCCGTTTGTCACCATTCTTTTCCTCATGAGAGCTGAAATTTTCTAGTAGAACTCAAATGAGTAAGGTAGTCTGTTATCAAACATTGCATCTATGATTTCCAGTGTGTTTCACTTTTCCAAGTAAGTTGTTAAGGTGCTGAAACACAAACACCAGTCTAATTTTTTCCTTTCTGCAATTCACAGTCACATTAAATCAACTTTCTAACTTACTGGCTTAGACTTCAGCTATACTGCATTCATCTTGGGGGGTTTGTTCATATCCAAACACTTATCTGGGGTTAAGTCAATTACAGGATGGGAAGAAATCTGGTTCCAGAGCCAGTGCTGTATAGAGGTAAGGCCAACTATATTTAGCAGATATTTTGCAATCTCTCATTCAAGCTTTGACAGCTTCCCTAGCATTGAGATGCAACTCCACATTCCAGGTGCTATTCTCAATTTTAAAGGTCTGTTCCATTCTAGCCAGTCTTACTGCTACCACTCATCTATTATCACACCTGACTTCATCCTTCACATTGTGGGTGGTGTGCCCACAGACTGGCTCTATGTAGGCTTTTCTGGGTTGAGCCGTACCAGGCCTTGTAGGTTCCTCAGCTACCAGATTCTCACCATTGAACTTCGTTGTCGCTCCAGGCTCCTGATGTAGTCCTGGTTTCCCTGTTTCAGATGAGTTTCTGTAGTTTTTGAAAAGGAACCATTAGACCTAAGGGGTCAAATTTTAAAATATCTGTCAAGCCCCCGCTGTTAGACCAGTTTGCCAAGGGTGACCCTAGCAGGACAACAGAACTCTAGGTAGTCACTGCAAAGATCACAGGGTCACACAGGCCTATTCATCACCATAAGATGAAAAGGCTACTTTTTATTATTATTTATTTTCAAGCAACTTGTTCCTAGAAAACATGTAGGATTGCATTTTAAGGAAATTTGTTAACTCAATTTTTGTACTAAGCACTTTTTTCTAGATCCATTATTTCAGTCTGTTGTTTATGTATCAGTCCTTCTCTTACTGTACTTTTTGATGCTTCATCCTTCTTGTAAATGTCTGTTAATGGCATCTTTTCGTAGATCTTTTTTGCGTCTCTTATTTCTAATTTTTAGTTTATCTCTTCCTCTTGCATAGTCAGATTCCTCCATATCATATGATTGATTTCATTCATTGTCCTGAGTCAGATTTTCATTTTCTAAAAATGCTTTCACTTTACGGTTCATATCTGAAAGATTCCTTAATTTCTTTACCTTCTATGTCTCCAACATTTTAAGATATGTTTAGCTTGCCATCTTGCTTGACAAATAATTCTCTTTGTTTTGTATTAAATCCAAATGAAAATATGACTGCCCCTAATTTACAAGCTGAGTCACCATATTTATTTCTGCTTCTGTTTCACCTCTGCACAAAACATACCACTTCCCTTGGTTTAACCTTGTCCACTATGTGGCATGACAAAATATTAAATTTTTCTTATTTTTCAGTAATAAAAAAAACTAGACTCCAGTAAAACTAGTTTTATTAAATGCATTTCTGAATTAAAGGAGAATGCTCTCCCCACCTGTTAACCATTGCCTTAATTTCATTTTTCACTAAAATGCAATTGTTTTTATTGATTTTATTCCCTCCAAAATTAATTCCAAGCACATTTATTTTTTCACAGGAAAAAAAAACAGCTCTTACTCTTGATTTGCCATAGCCCTTTACACAAGAGGAGGAGATGAGATCAAAGTGGTAATATATAATCAATCTGCAGGGGAGTCTCCAGAAACAGATGGCATTCCAGTGGAATTTTGGAACTTAGAAGGGAGGAAAATGATAAAGATCTGAAAGATTTTAATAGTATTTTTAAAAGGAAGGGAAGCTCAAACATCTCGGAAGAAAACTGTGATAGCTGTATTATCCCAAGAGGGTAAAAGTGAGCCTGTCAGAACAGTTCACTCGTTTGTTGTATTTTCCATTCTGTATCTCCTGATGCATTTTCAGTGTTGCATATTAAGTTCCAGTCTCCATAATATTCTGTGCTGGAAGCTGATTACTTCTCCCATAATTCTTTTAAGCTCCTCAGTGCTAGTTTTAGTTGGAATATATATATATATATATATATATATATATATATATATATATATATATATATATATATATATATATATATATAAAATATGCCACTGTAATCCTCTTTCCCCTTAGAATAACTCCATGTTACTACAATGTACTATTGTTGTCTTATTTTTCTCTATCACTAGTGGAGCCCCTCTATCCAGTCTGTCTTATCTTGTTACAGTGTAAAGCAAATATACCTTACAATTAAGAAAAACTACTTGCTTGTAATATCTTTAACATTTACAGCAGTCACTGATAAAACTCCCCCAACTCGCATTTAAATATGTCTGATTGCATACTATACACAACTGCTTTACAATATAACTTGCAGTTTACATCATGACATTCTTACACAGATATTCGTAAGAGCAAAAACTGTTTTGTTTAGTTACTTCTTCATTCCATTCAGTGTCCTTAACATTTACGAAGTAAAGTGGTCCCACCATTTTAACACAGTCAAGAAAATTCTAGTCTTTCTCAATCACTTTTTCTTCTATTACTCATTTCGTATGTCAAGTTTTATATCCATTGGAATTGATGCTTTACAATCTCCCATTTTTTCACTAATTTCAGTGTTGCTTGTTTTCTTTCTGATTGTCTTCATTCCCAGTACCAGTCTCTGGTTCATGTACAAGGTACTCATTATTCTTCAAGTCAGCTCCCATGGTTTTTTCTGTCTTTCAAACATTTTCCTTTGAGACAGTGGAAATGTTTCACTGTTAAATTCTGTCTGTGGTCTTTGTTTTTGCCAGAAGAATGAAAAGCAGAGTCCCTTCTTGGCCCACTCTTTGTTGGATGAACTTAATTTCCTTCTTATCCTGTTCTGCAACAAAAAATGTGTTTGACAGGGGGCTTTCCAAGATGGCTGAACACTGATCACCAGCTTAACTTCAGCCTTCCCAGTGTGAAAAAAAGAAACTGAAAGACAAGGACCAGGAGCTCTGTCACTTTTAGTAAATTATGTTACTGGCTAGTATGTACACTGCCTGCATGCCAGCAAAGAAGAAATTAAGAGACCCTCTAAGAAAATCGACTAGAAAAGGTGAAGAGAAAACACTGATTGTAAGGAATCCTGCAGCTGTTTAGCAAAATGCAGTTCCAGTTACAGCTTTGTTGCAAGACATGGCTTCTAGACATCTAGAGGTAAAATAAGTCAAATGTGCTCAGAGCTGATTAAAATAAACAAAACACTGAAGGAATATGTCAACTCAAATAACTAAAGGTTGAACAAAATGAAGAAGTTTTAAATATATTCAGATGAGCTGATAAAACTGCAAAAATCAGAAGTCGAAATGAAGAAAAGGCTGGCTGAGTTTGACACTGCTTAAGAATAGATGTTTTAAAAATGTTAGAATTAGAGTACAGAACACATAGGGAAAACCTAAAATGTTGCTGTACTAGAGAAACTAGAAGGAATAGACTATTAGTTTTATGAAGGCGCAAATAAGCAACTAGACTGTTATTCCACAGCAGGATCTGTTAATTGAACGGGCACTTGTGTGTATATGGCCATGACAAAGCAGCAAAGACCTGTATTAATAAAGCTGCAATCCTACCAGCAGAAAGAGTTGATCGTGACAAAACTGTGGCGAAAGGGCAAAGTATTAATAGTCGGAGATAGTAGAGTGTCTTTAGAAAATGATTATTCACCATACACCAGGCAGAAGAGAAACAAATTTATTCCGGCAGTCAGGGAATGTTGAGAGGCAGGTGTGAGAGTCAAGTTGCTGTATCCAGCTGTCTTCAGAATATTTTTTTCTTGAAGAATCAAAGATGCTAAGGGGAAAATACAAAAGTTTGTCTAACAAGAGGGGTATCATTCTTTTGATAGTAAGGATCGTAGACTTTACCAAGTTTCTCATTCTTCTGATAGTAAGGATCATATACTTTACCAGTGAAACCTTTTCCAGTGTTTCAAAGGAAAATGCTTGAGAAATAGAAAAAAAGCACAGGAGTTGTTTAGAAGAATTGGGAGAACACTGGACTTGAATCAGAGTCTGGGGTTTGGAGATGGAGATGAACTGGAAGAAGAGCAGCAACACTGAAATTAATGAATAAATGTGAGATTATAAAGCAGCAATCATATTTGTGAAATATGGCTTTACAAGAAAAAAGCTGAGAACGATGGGATTTTTGTTGACTTTATTAAACTTGTTGGGGAACTGACAGGCATATGCCCCACTTAATGCAATTAATGTTTGGAAGGACACTAAAAGGTTAAAAAAGAGGGAGAAAGACGGAAAATGTAACTGTAAGTAAAACAATTTTTGTTCTTAACAGTGTGTGTTTGTATAAAGCATTTTATGATATAAATTGCATGTGATATAGTAAATTATTTTCTGTCTTTTTTAGTTTTAAGAAATGAAGGTATTACAATGTAAAAAGAGAAGAAAGACTGGACAAAAGCAGGTTTAATAGGTTGTAATCCTCGGCTGCTGGGTGGGGGATGGGGTGTAAAAGTACACTGGTTATAATATATGTGGAACTGAAATAATTTCTTTTACTTTTGCATAGGTAAATGTCTGGATTAATGCCCTTGGCATAATCTAATAAGCTCTTTGTGAATGAACGGGAGTTTTAAAAAAATGAGACCACAATGTAATAATTAGTTTTCTTTAAGTAAATAAATACTCAGTGTCAGTTCAAAAATCTGGACCTGAAGGTATCTCTGCAGTTTGATCCTATGTTTTCATGGAAACAAACTGACTAAAGGTAGAGACAGTAAATCAAGAGGTCTGGACATTGTTTACTGAGAGAAGCATAATATTAAATGGTACAAGGGCAAATTGGTAAAAAATAAAGTTTGAAATCATTGGAAGTAAATAAGAGCAGCTTTTCCGGTAACAAAATACTTTAATTTGAATATAGCTAGTGCACTTTTTCTTTCTTAAGACTAAAAGTTAATGTTTTCTGAAAACATGTAAGTTGTTTTTCACATCTAGGAGGGTAATAAAGATATGACGACAATAGACAACAGTTAATATAAATAGGAGCACATGTTATAAAATGCCTTAGCATAGATAGCTTTAATTTTAGATTAATTTTTGCCTGTCTGTACAGCTGTCAATTTGGGACAGATGTTTCTATCAGGAGGTTTAAACTTCATTATTTGAAGCTGTACATATATATATTTGTTTTAAGCTAATAGGGTTATGGGGTGTTTTTTGAGGGTTTTCATTAACACAGAAGGTCTTGTAAAATGTGACATAGGTTCAAATGGAGATGACATGAAACAACTGTATAAAAGATCAACCTGCCAAACATTAGTGGGTGCGTTTAACACAAAAGCTGGAAATAGACATTTAAAAAAAGTTGTCATATATAATAGGTGAAAATAATAACTTTTTATCATAATTGCTACACTAAATATATTACTTTGAAATGTATATGGCTTCACATCACAGGTATTGACAAAAAGGAAAGTGTATTGAATTATTTGGCGAAGTGCCGATTGCAAAAAGCAATGTTACAGACGACACACTTGGAAAGAAATGAGCATGTAAATTTGATAAAGAAAGGATTTCAGGAGGGATATTCAGCAGAGTATCAAGGGGAAAGGAAATGGGTAGTACTTACACTAATTGCTAGAGGAGCTCCAAGAGTGATTGAAGAGGAGAAAAAGTAATGGTAGATTTGTGGTAGCAAGGGGCTACTAACAAGGGAGGAGAATTATGGTATTACATATTTATATTCTACCTAAAACTGCTGTTATGGAGCTTAAGAAATTTTTGGGAGAATTAATATGCTCTCAGCAGAGAATATTACTTACAGGTGGGGACTTGAATTTGATTTGTAATAGTGAGGATGTATCTGGGGATCTAGGAGGGAAATATAACAGAAGAGGGTAGATTTCTGAAGAAATTTATAAAAATATTTGGTACGGAAGATGTAAATTCAGTAGTAGGAACTCTTGAGGGAATTTACATGTTTCCCCAAGATACAATAACTGGGCCAGAATAGGCAAAAAATTATATTTCACAGGAACATGTGTATTTAATTGAAAGTTTTGACACACATCTAGTAACTATTTCAGATCATGTGCAGATAACTAAGATAAAAATGCAGGGTAATGAAATACAAATGAGACACTGGAGCTTCCCCTCTTACCTGTTAAGAAAAGAGGAATTTAAGGAATGTGAGTTGAAATTATTCAAGAGTTATTAGGGAAGTTAGAAACTTCTTCGGAAATTATAGTTAGTGAGTAGGATAAAATGAAAGTTAAGTTTAAAAATGGGGTAGAAAGAAAAGAAAAAGAGATATGGTTAAGAAGTAATGATTATTTAGAAAGGTTGACAAAGGCTGAAGTATTGCACAATAAGGAGGGTCTCACAGAGGGTCTATGTCAGAAGCTCGAGTTTTCAGAAACTCGAAATTCATATTGTCGAGATGATATGATCAAGTTTCTGAAAACTTGAACTTCAAAAAACAACAAAAATATATATTTTCTATCTTTTTGCAAGGGGAAAGCACCCTTGTGCCCACCACACCCTCCTGCATAGTATATATACCAACTCCAAGATCACGTTACAGTAGGGAAAAGTGTAAATTCCCTGATCCGCACTGTACCGCAATCTCTATTCAAAAGCTTTGAGTTTTCGGAAACTCGATCATATAATCTTGACAGTATGAATTTCGAGTTTCTGAAAACTTGGCTTCTGATAGGAGCTCCTCCAAAACAAGAAGAGGCCCAAATGCAGAGTGCTAAAGAGAAAATAAGGGAGTATCTGGACAATATGCATGATTTTAGAAAGATTGCTGTTACGCAACTGTTTTTTGATAATGACTACAGAGCACAAAAACTTCTAGCACAATGACTTAGGGAACATAAAGTAGAAAAGGTTGTTGCTAAACCTACAGAGCCTTTAAAGAAAAATAAGCAGATATGTTCATAGGTTCATAGGTAGGTACTAGGCTATCGGCCCAAGGGCCTACGTAAGCCTAGCCAACAAGATTCCCTGGCTTACGCCACCCAAGAAAGTTATTTTCCTGTGCCACTGTCGAGCAGAGACACAGAAGTGATCCCCGGGGTGTATTTCCTATTTCCCATCCACTCATCAAGATTTTTCTTAAAGAGTGCTAATGAAGAACTTTGTTTGACATAGATGGGTAGCCTGTTCCAGAGTATGGGAAGTCTCTGGGATAGGAATCTATCCCTCCAGCACGTCCTGTTTATTGTGGTGACAAGGTTTAGGTCCCTAGAGCATGTAACTCGGAGGGATTGGGATTTCTTTAGATGTAGCATGTCCAACAGCTCTGGGTTTGACATAGCTTTATATGTTAGGCAGAGATCACCTCTGAGTAGGCGATATGCTATGGAGTAAAGCTGGAGTTTTTTGAGGCGGTCAGTGTAGGGCATTTGTTTGAGTCCAGTAATCCTCTTTGTGTGGTACTTCTGTGGCCTTTCCAGCTGCTGCAGATGTCTTGTGAGGTACATTCCAAAAGGGGCATTGTACTCTATAGTGGGTCTAATGAGTGTCGAGTAGAGGGGAACGATGACCTCTTTTTCCTGGATGAGAACCCTTTTATGATGAGGTGTGCCATGTAGAAGGACTTCCTGACTACTGTGGCAATGTGACTATCAAAGGAGAGACTGCTGTCCACCTGAGTCCCAAGGTCTCTTATCACGCATTCGGTGTTAAGTAGATTGCTGCCTATGTGGTAGTTCATGGGTACGGAGTTTTTACCAAAGGGGATGACACTGCACTTTTTGGCATTGAGCTTGAGGCCATGGCTCTGACACCAGGCATCTGTCTCAGAGAGGCCCTTCTGTAGGATGTTCACATCATTTGGGGACTTGACTATGGCTCCTAGTTTGCAGTCATCTGCGAACTTCGTTAGCCAGAGGCCTTCTGTGTTAGCTTGTACTTCAGGGAAGTAGATACCAAACAGGAGCTGTCCCAGGATGGAACCCTGTGGTACTCCACTTGTCACTGGTTTGAGGTCAGATTTGGAGTCTGCAACTTTTACAGTGTGGGTTCTGTCAGTGAGCCAGTTGGCAACCCGTCTTGTGACGTAGGGATTTATGCCTAGTTTATTGAGTTTAGCTATAATTCCAGAATGGGGGATGGTGTCGAAAGCCTTGGCAAGGTCAAGATAGGCTGTAGATGTATAGGATGTAGAGGTATTACAAATATTTCAGAAATTTTACTAACATTTTTATAAAGCAGAGAAATGTGGAAATCGAGTAAAAGCACAAATGAAAATATTTGTGGAAGATGTAAATATACCAAGGTAGAGGTAGATGAAGCTCAACAATTAACAGACAAGACAGGAAGTGAGATGAGGCTCAACAGTTATCAGTTAAAACAGGAAGAGATGAGATAAAAATGGTGATGTATATTCAATCTACAGGAAAGTGTCCAGGAATAGATGGTATTCCTGTGTAAGTTGGAAGATATGAAGTAAGAAAGTGATAAAGAATTGTAAGGTTTTGTTTGACAGTATTTTAAAAGGAGGAGAAGCACAACATCCTGGAAGAAAGCTGTGATGGCTGTAATACCTAAAGATGGTAAAGACCCATTTCAGTTTTAAATCATGATTATAAATTGTGTGTGTCTGTACTAGCTAAAAGAATGACAAAGGTGTTGCCAAAATTGACAGATATGGATCATTGTGGTTTTATGGAGGGGAGACAAGCATTTAACAACATTAATAAAACAGTGATGATCCAGAGGGGCACAGAATGTAAGAAAATGCCACTGTTGTTGGTGGGTCTTGATGCAGAGAAAGCATTTGAGAAAGTAAGCTGGGATTTTATGATTAGGGCAGTGGAAACATTTGCATTCCCTGATACAATAATAAGGTTAATTAGCAGGATATATGAGGGATCAGACACAAAATTAAATTGAGACAGTTCCTCTCTGATAAGTTCTGCCTGAACAAAGGAACCAGGCAGGAGTGTCCTCTTTTCCCTTTGTTGTTTCCATTATATTTAGCGCCATTGGCAAATAGGATTTTTGAATGCAGATCCTCAAGGAGAATAACAACAGCCATACAGAATATTATATTTATAAAGTAGCAGAAATTATTCTAAGAACTAAGGCAACATGAGAATGAAGAAAGGAGATTCTGTCCATAGGGATGACTGCAATGAGAGGTACAGAGAATAGGCTAGAGGGGGCTGGAATTTACTGGAGAAAACTGGCAAATGAACCGAGCTGTTAGGAGAAAATAACTAAAGAGAGAAAAGTAATAGAGTGGTAAGAAGTCAAGAAGACAATTGGACTGCAGGCTGGAGACTACCTTCCATGTCAGGGACTGATATCAGTCTATAGCACAGAGAAAGGTATAGGGGAACCATAAGTGAAAGACCTGCTCTGATGGAGTTTTTAGTTGAATCTAGAACATAAGCTGCTCCAAGTCCATGTAATAGAGCTTCCAATTTCTCAGTTTTTGTCATCTTTTGTTTAGTCTCTTCCCAGATATCCTTAGCTGCCACACAAAAATCCTTTTTAATCCATACTCCTGAGTACTTAATTTTATCATATCCCCATAAATATGGATAATGCTGCACCAATTTGTGTGTGGGGTGAGTACATAATTTATAGCTATTTCCTTTGTTTTAGCTTCATTCATTTTTTTTTAATCCCGAAAAGATATGAAAGTGACTCAAAATGTTCCACAACACTGAAATGTCTTTTTCTGGTTTATCAGGTATAAAATAATGTCATCTGCATATAAAGCCAGCTTTTATTGACTACAATATCAATTATATCCTTGAATTTCTGAGTCTCTTATTTTCTTTGCCAGTGGTTCAAAATATAGTGCAAATAATAAAGGGGAAAGAGGACACCTCTGCCTGGTTCCTCTGCTCAAACAGAAATTATCAGAGAGGAACCCACCCACTTTAATTTTGCCTCCGATCCCTCATATATCCCCATAATCTACCTTATAATTTTACCAGGGAATGCAAATGCTTCCATTGCCCTGCTCATAAACTCCCAGCTTACTGTGTTAAATGCTTTCTCTGCATCAAGCCCTACCAACAACAGTCATATTTTCTTACATTCAGCTTCCCTCTGAATTATCAATGTTCTGCTAATGTTGCCAGATGTTTGCCCACCCTTTGCCATTCTTTTAAACATTATAGCCATAAACACTTTATAATTATGGTTTAGGATTGAAATAGGCCTCTATGAAGCTGGATCTGATGAGTCTTTACCCTCTAAGTATTATAGCCACCACCGATTTCTTGCATGAATTTGGTGCTTCTCCTCCTCTTAAAATACTTTTAAAGAAACCTTCCAGATCTTTATAATTTTTTTGCCTTCTAGATTCCAAACTTCCACTGGAAAACCATCTATTCCTGGGGACTTTCCTGATGATTGGTTATACATCACCATTTTTATCTCATCTCCTCCTATTAGTAATTGAGCCTCATTTACCTCTTACCTAAGCATATTTAATTCTTCCATAAATATTTCGATTTGTACCTCTTATTGATCTCCACATTTCTCTGTTTTATACAGACCTTTATACAAATTTCCGAAATATTTCTAGTACCTCTACAGAATCTCTTGATCTGAAGTAGTTAACTTCATTTTTCTGCAACCTGTGGGTATTTGGATCTGTATCGGAACGAAGCCAGCAACTTTCTTTCTAGCATCTGCTCCAAGCTCCTCCCCTTACCCATAACGCACTACCATCTCCTACCTTCCCTCAGATCTCGTTTGCCGCGCCAGTAGTGTGCATCGTGGTCTCCTTTGCTCTGAGCTCAGGGATGGTAAGTGTTGTTAATACTTTGTCTTTTTGTGTGTCTGAGTGATTATTTCCCTTCCTCCCCTTTTAGTGCATCACTTGTTTGTCGGTTTAAAAAAAAAAAAAGTTTTGTTAAACTCAGAAGAGTAATTGTTAGGCCTGCCCTTCCCCTACCTGTGTTTGTGTGTGGTGTTTTCTGGTAGGTAGTGTTTTCTTTTTCGGTGCAGGACCATGGCTGATCAGCCAAAATCTGTGTTCAAGAAATGTACAGAGTGTGGCCATAAGCTCTCCCCGGCTGATGGTCACACTCTGTGTGTGATTTGATTGGGAGTAGCACATTTGTCCACTCAATGTGCTATCTGCACCGGGTTCAATCCCAGGGCCCTCAGGGATCAGAAGGCCAAATTAGTAGCCAAAGGCCTTCTCCCCGCATCCATGCTGGAATCTGCCACGGCCTTGGTACCTAGTGCTCAACCTCCCACCCAGACAGGGACTCAAACTCCCTCTTCTTCTGGTGCTGGGCCTAATAAAGACAAATCTACAGTCAGCGCAGCTGACAAGGAAAAGGACAGAGAAAGGTGAAAAGAGGATAGGGACACGAGAAAGGACAGACCCCGCAAGAGATCCCCGGACAGGGAGCGCTTTCTTAGTCCCCCTTCTAAGGCCATGAGGCCAGTTTCTCCACGGCTCCGGTCTCCTCGTTTCTCACTGGAGCCGTTGGAACATTCAGACCCGAGACCTTCCTCCCTATCATTGTGCAGACCAGCCAGATCCGAGTCGGTGGCCTCTTCTCGATCGACTCAAGTTTATTGGACTTGGACATGGACAGGATGATGCGGAGATTCATTCAGACCCAAATACAGATGGGAGTCTTGCCAGGCCCCTCTCCCTCTGGAGGGGGGACCTCCATGCCCTTTTTCTGCCCCATCTTTCCTTCCCTGATCCGTGCTTCGGTGCTCTTGGATCCGAGGATTTTCGGAGCTGGTAGCTCGGCGCCGAAGAGTTCCTCCAACCTTGACTCCGGCTGTTACCTTGAGTTCCTCGAAATCGACTTGTTCGGATCCGAGTGACTCTCGGAGCCTCGGACAGGGAGTCGGACCTGAGGGAATGGATTCTTCGACTCCCTCCTTTTTGGATCCAATCGGTTTCCTCGGACCTCAGGCTACCCTTGCTTCGGCTCCAGTCCCCTCTTCGGATCCGAGGAGGGCGTCTTCCTTGCTGGGTGCCAAGGAGGTCCACTCTCCCTCTGCCTTCGAAGTGGTGGAGAGGGTTCTCTCCCAGGGATTGAGACCCCAGCCGGTCTCCTTGGATTCTACCCAGGCCCTCCTGGATTTGACGACGACTCCCTTCATCCTGTCTCAGGGACAGCCCATGCCAGAGGATCCCCAGGTTAATTTCCCTGAGGAACCCCCTGCGGCTCACGAATCCTCTTCTGAGAGTCCCACTGAAGAGGGTCACCGTAAGTGCAAGTGCAAAAAGAAGCACTTGGACTCCCCCAAGTCCCTCACTATGGACATTGACTGAGATGAAGGAGAAGGTTCCCCCAGGTCACCTCCCGAAGACGTCTCCTTTGGAGAAATCATGGAGATCCTCTGCCAGAGGGGAGGTTGGTCAGCCCCAAAACCTTCTGGGGATGAGTCAGTGTTCCTGGAGGCCTTTGGCACGGGCCCATCTACTTCCTGGGTGTCCCCTCCAGTGGACCCCTTGGTGGACCTTATCACCACGCAGGCATGGAAGGAGCCTGTCACCGTAGAATCCATCCCCAAACGCCCTGACAAAATTTTATCTCCCCCTTGGTCAAAAGAAGCCCGAGTTGACGCTATGTTGGTTGCAGCGGCCACCAAGAAGGAGCGTTCCTCAGTCCACCCTCCAGACAAGGAGTCCAGGTCGGTGGATAGGTTTGGGAAGTGCATCTATTCCTCAGCGACCTTTTCAGTCTGTGCGCCAAACTATTTGGCACATGTGATCCGGCTTCAGCGAGACCTTGCTTCGGAATTCACTGAATCACCCCCAGAATCTTTATCGCCACAGGACAAACAGTTGTTCTCTGTGAAAATTTCTACTCTGAAGTCAGTCTCAAACACGTCTATGTGGCTCCTTTCCCATGCCACGGAAGGACCAGCTAGGGCGGCTGGGACAGGCATAGCCAAGAGGCGTCATGCCTGGCTCAGGTTGTGTCAGTTCGTAGACCCTTTCAAGGCATCGTTTATCAACGCTCCCTACAATGGTTCTTCCCTTTTTGGGAAGACAGTACATGACACACTTGTCCAGTGTGAAAAGGACGGGAAGACTTTGCCTGCCGTTGGGATCCACTTCTCTAACCCTCAGCGGTCCTTCTCTAGGAATCAAAGAGGGCAGAAGATGTGGTTCCGAAAATCTCAGTTTTCCCGGGATTCTCAGGACAGCTATTCCCCCAGAGGCAGAGGGGGACAGGATCGACGCTGACCCAGAGGTAGAGGGTGGTCCCAGGAATTTTGGGTCTAGGGAACCCTTTTCTGATAGACCCGGTCAGCAGCCCTGAGGGATTGTCCGACTCTCCTACTCTGGAGGCAGTCAGAGGAAGATTGTCCTTACGCCCAGCGGCATGGGAGTCCATTACGACAGATCACTGGGTGTTAAAGATCATATCCAGAGGTTACACTATCCCATTTGTTCCCCTCCAAATATTCCAAAACACCTCCCGGATGTTCCACTCGCTAACAGGGAGGCCGCAACTCTAGAGGTTTCAAAGCTGCTTCTCAAACGAGCCATCAAACATGCCCCCCCCCCCCGATCAGTCAGATCAGGTGTCTAATCAAGGTTCTTTTTAGTGTCAGAAAAGACGGGGGACCTCAAGCCCATTCTAGACCTCTCAATGTTGAACCTGTCTGTAGCCAAACAGAAATTCCGGATGGTCACCCTACAGTCCATTCTACCTCATCTCCGAGAGTGCGACTGGATGTGCTCGTTAGACCTCCAGGATGCTTACTACCACATCAAAATACACAGAAGCTCCAGGAGGTTTCTGCGCTTCTGGCTGGGAGCCAGTCATTTTCAGTTCAGAGCCCTACCCTTCGGTCTCACCACAGCCCCCAGGGTGTTCACCAAGGTAATGGCAGTTGTAGCGGCCCACCTGAGGCTTCAGGGTATTCAGGTGTTTCCTTACCTGGACGACTGGCTGTTCACTGCACCCAACAAGCATCATCTGTGTCTGGCCCAAGATTACTTCATTCGGTTGGCAGATCTACTGGGAATTACAGTCAATGTTCAGAAATCCCAATTGCAACCAGTACAAGTTCTAGACTTCATTGGGGCATGGCTAGACACTTTGCAGATGAAGGTATTCTTAACTCTAGACAGGATCTTACACCTCAGGTAACAAACTTCAAGTCACCAAAGGCGAGCGAGGTTCTCTGGGCACTGGGCTCCATGGCTGCCTCCATATCGATTCTCCCTTGTGCGCGCCTTCATATGCAGGTTCTTCAATGGACTCTGGCTGTTCAATGGTCTTGGCTAGACCTGCCCATGGAATTTCCGATCAGGATCAGTCACATCTGCAGGATGTCCCTTCTTTGGTGATTAAGTTCACCGGAGGTATCAGAAGGATGCCCCTTTGCGTCATCTCCAGTCCAAGCCACAGTGACCACGGACGCCTCCCAACTCGGGTGGGGGGGACACTGTTTGGGAAGGACAGTCCAAGGCACATGGTCCCTGTCAGAGACCAAGTTGCACATAAATTTTCTAGAGATGAGGGCAGTACTTTTAGCGTTGGAAGCCTTTCACACTGTCCTTCCTCTCGGATTGATTGCAATTCAGTCAGACAACATGTCGGTTGGCTGATATAACAACAAGCAGGGGGGAACCAGATCCTACCCCCTATGTCAAGAGGCCATGAGAGTGTGGGAATGGGTGATCTCCACTGGTCGGTTTCTGATAGCAACGCACATCCCAGGGCGCTCCAACATTTTAGCGGACAGATTGAGTCGGGCTATTCTGATGCCGTACGAGTGGTCTCTGAAACAGTCAGTAACGGAGGAGACCTTCCGTGCATGTGGTCAGCCTTACTGCGATTTCTTCACATCTCCATCCAGCGTGAAGTGCAGTGAGTTCTTTGCTCTGATTCCCTCACCAGGGTAAGTCCCCAGAGATGCTCTAGTCCATGCTTGGCCCCCCGGGCTTCTGTATGCTTATCCACCATTGCCACTCATTCCGAAGTTTCTTCAGAAAGCTTGCCGACTGCGGTGCAAAGTTATCCTCATTGTCCTGTTCTGGCCTCGTCAGGTTTGGTTCCCATTCCTTTGGTCTCATCTCTTAGCTCCCCTGTGGGTTCTGGATCCCTGCCCGGATCTAATCTCCCATCCGTCGGGGGTCCGCCCGACCTTGCCAGCCTCAAGCTGACAGCTTGGTTGCTCCAGTTCAATTGATTGCCAGGACTCCCGGTCTTTCATCCCCGGTAATATCCATTCTGGTGGCTTCTCTTAAAGATTCCACTAGGAAACTTTATCGCAGTAAATGGAAGCGTTTTTCCATTTTGGCCTCACAGAGAAAACTAGATCCCTTTACAGCCCCTGTTCCAGCAGTGTTGGATTTCTTGTCTGGCATTTTTCAGCAAGGAGCTAGTTCCTCCACAGTGAAAGTACAATTGGCAGCCGTTTCTAATTTTCATGTTGGTGAAGACAACATTGCCTTAGCCTCCGCTAGGCTGTGTAAGGCTTTTCTTAAAGGTACTTTTCTGTTGCGTCCCCCTGTCAAGGATTCATTGCCTCCTTGAGACCTTACCTTTGTCTTACAGGCATTGGAGGTTCCTCCATCAGAACCTGCAGCTTCGGTGGATTTGAAATTTTTATCCTGGAAGACCGCTTTCCTAGTCACCATTACATCTACTAGGAGGGTTTCTGAGCTTCATGCTCTGTCTGCCGTGCCTCCTTATTTGGTCTTCCATAAGGATAAGGTCTCCCTCCGTACTAATCCTTCCTTCTTACCCAAAGTGGCATCTGAAGCAAACATAAACCAGTCCATTAATCTGCCTGTTTTCTTCCCTAACTTCCAAAATAAAGGTGAATACAAACTTCATTTGTTAGATGTTCATAGACAGCTTTGTTTTTATCTTCATAGAACAAAATAATTCCGCAAGACTGACCAGTTGTTGGTTTCCTTTTCCAAAGCATTTCTGGGAAAAGCTATTTCTAAAGTTTCTTTGGCCAGATGGATAACTCTTTGCATTTCACATGCCTACAAAGCAAAAGGTTTATCTCCTCATGGTATTGTTAAAGCTCACTCTACCAGATCTTTGGCGACTTCTGCTGCCTTTTGGTCTAGGTTTCCTTTGGACGACATTTGTGCAGCAGCGACCTGGGCCAATTCACATACCTTCATTTCCCATGACAGATTAGATCTGATTTCTAGGGGTAGAGCATCCTTTGGCTCTGTGGTGCTCAGGAATATCCTTCCATAAGGGCCTCCCAGGATTGGAGTAGCTGGGGACTCTGTCCGACAGGTTGCAGATAAAATGAAGTTAACTACTTCAGATAAAAAAGTTATGTACTCTCCATAACGTTCCATCTGAGTAGTTATACTTCATTTTTCTGCAACATTCCCACCCTCCGTCCCCTGGACCTTGCCCTGTCTATTCAGGTTTGGTTCATTGGGCTGAGTTGCTTATGTATTTAGTTGCAGCAAACTCGATCTGAGGGAAGGTAGGAGATGGTAGTGCATTATGGGTAAGGGGAGGAGCTTGGAGCAGATGCTAATAAGAAAGTTGCCAGCCCGGATCCAATACGGATCCGAATACCCACAGGTTGCAGAAAAATGAAGTATAACTACTCAGATGGAACGTTATGGTGAGTACATAACTTCCTTTTAACTTCC
Source organism: Protopterus annectens (assembly GCF_019279795.1). Lineage (NCBI taxonomy): Eukaryota > Metazoa > Chordata > Ceratodontiformes > Protopteridae > Protopterus > Protopterus annectens. The sequence goes on along the minus strand of NC_056737.1, from coordinate 1,698,786,449 downwards.
TTGTTATAGGCTTCCTAAGCTTGGTGACAATCCTTTCTACTTCCTGTTGCCTTTGTTGTTGCACTAAAAGTTTTAGTGCTCTGGCATTATTATCAAAAAAACAGTTGTTTAACAGCAGTCTTTATAAACTCATACACATATATCGAAGTAATCCTTTAATTTCTGCTTAGCACTCTGCAATTGCTCCTTTTCATGTTCTGTGAGATTCCCCCTATTCTGCAATACTTTAACATTTGACAGTCCCTCTAAGTAATTCTTGTTGCTTCTTAACCATCTCTCTCTCTCTCTTTCCATTTTAAACTCCACTTTAATTTTATCCCACTCCTTAGCTATATTTTCAGAAGAAACTTGTGTCTTCTCTAATAACTCCCGAATAATTTCCACTACCCATTCTGTAAATTCCTTTCTTTTCAACAGATAGATGGGAAAAAGGCAGTATCTCATTTTTATTTCATTACCCTGTGTTTTTATTGTTATTATTGGCAGGGGATCTGAAATAATCATCGGATGCATATCAAAACTTTCAGTTAAATGCATGCTTTCCTGTGACATGTAAGATGTCCTTCTATTCCTATGTTGCAGTATTCTGGGTGTGGGATTTATTGCCCTCAGGCGACTTGTACTTCGGCTCCTATACAAAAGCTTCAGCTTGGCTGTTGCAGTGTGCATGGGACGTCACATACAGGGCCATAAACCAGGGGCCTTAAGTGTGACGTCTGCACGCACAATCCTCAGAACTTTTCAGCCACAGTTGACATTTGCATCGTACGATCGCTTCTCCACAGATGTCGCATCCTAAGATAAGTAACCTGTTGGGTTTCTAATTTTCCTATTTTTGACGATTGCTCTTGATAATGCTTGATTGTTGCAGCCTTTAACTGATGTCAGGGAAAAAGGGAAAGTGCCAATGCGGGCACCAGATACACCATAAAGACACCCATGACAGGTGTGTTTTTTGCCGAGGCTGGGAACGCGATCACTCATCCTGTGCTATTTGTCAATCGTTTGTGCCCAAGACCTTACACAGCCATCTAGCCACGTTAAATCTCTATCCGGAGAACCAGAGCCTTAAGTGGTTAGCCCTTAGGATGGATCCTACATCGGAGGCTGCACCTGAACACTCATGCAAGAAGGTCAAGGTTCCTAGGCCTTCTTCCAAAATAAATGAAACGAAGTCCACGCCAAAAACGAATTTATTGTCAACAGCACCACAGCAAACACGGTTCACCAATAACCTAGGTTTCGTCCCAAGAGTCGGACTTCATCAGAATGGTTGAACCACTGCCACAAACACATTTAAATATACATCCAGTCAATTAAAAATGTAATTGCCTAAAAACAATTAAACCTAATCAATTAACTAGCCCACACCCTACTATACCCAGCTAATGTTACACATAAACACCAGCAAAAAACTTGTGTTCGTGTTACTAAAATAAACACATTAAAACCTGTTGAAAAGTTTTTAAAACATTGTTAACACTATTATAAAAGTAATATATTAAATATTGAAAAATGTTAATATGTTGTGATACATCCACAAACATGAACTTAGCCAATTTAGTGTAATATCCAAATTCAAAAAAATGTATGTAAATATAAATATATTATACAAACATTAAAAATAAAATATGTTATGTAAAAATTAGTTGATCAATGAGTTGTATATATGTATAACAATGAACAAGTGCCAGAAGGAAACAAACATTAAACATATATATATATATATGGGTAACATGTCAATTATATCTGTCCCATAATATTCTTCAGCCTAAGTAAAGGTTTAATAGAACTAAAATCATTGAGCCCAGGGAAATTATGAGCATTCAACCTGAGCTGCCATTTTAGTTCATTCACGTCCAAATGTACATCAGTAATCCTAGGGGGTATTATTTCATCTCTATATAGGAAACCATTGTGGCGTAATTCATTACTGACCTTTGACAGCATGCACCCTAGGCACGTTTTTCATGGAATAATTAAAAGTCAATTCTTAAGAATTATGAGACTATGTAGCAGAGAAGTTGATATCGTGAGAGAGGCTTTGATACTAGAAAATCTATTTATAAACAGAGGCTATGATCCTGTAATGGTAAGACATATTAAGTATGAAATTTTGGGGGACATATTACATAAGGAACCCCATGAATTTATACCAACAATTCAGGTGACCAGGAACTACAAAAAGTTCAATTTTACCTATAAGAACTTGATTAAATATGTTATCACTTATACCAGTGATATCAACAAAATACAGCAGGTCATTCACGATAATTGGCACATATTGACCACAAATCCTATAACCAACAGGCTCATAGGCGAGAATCCAGTGTTCCTCTATAAGAATAGTAAGAACTTAAAACGGATCCTTTGTGCAGATACACATATTACAATGGAAGGACAGAAAGTAACTTTGGCCATTTCACATAAGCAAGGTACTTTTCCTTGCTATGGATGCAACAGGTGCAAATATATTACAAAAGAACAGTCCTTTAAGCATCCTACAATGAATTATACTTTCACACCACATTTCTTTGCTAATTGCAACTCTAACAATGTCATATACCTTGCCACTTGTATTAAATGTGCATCGTTCTATGTAGGTCTAACTAAAAGAAAACTACATGAACGTATTTATAATCATCTATATGACATCAGAAAGAGGGTGGAGACGAATGCACTAGCAAAGCATGTTATTGAGTATCCATCACATTCATTTACATTCAGGGTCCTACAAATAGTGAATGAAAGCAATAGAGAAGGCAACAAGGAAAATAATTTGGCTACTACTGAATTACACTGGATTTTAAAACTGGGAGCTCATCTAGCACCAGGAATTAATAGTTCCATATCTTTGAAACCAGTACTATTATCACGTTAATAGTCTTTAATATCAACCTCCAGTTTCTCATAGAAAACAATTTATATATATTTGTATTATTAGTTCTGAGTTTATGTATAGACTAGGTTTTACTCAGATTTTTATGGGTTGTTTTGTATATATTCACATTTTTTGTTATTTACATTATTCATTTTTATGTTATTATTATATTGTGTTAAATAGTTCCTTATTGAGGTTCACTGTTATTCTGCTTATTCATGTGTAATTGAAATATGTAATATACATTATTGTTTTTCTACACAGGTTTTATTTCAGGATCGTTGATCTTGAAATTCATAGATTAGGTTATATAATTGAGCCTAGCATTTAAGTTTTATGTAGACACAGTTAAGATCAGCGTCTTTGTCTATTATAACTGACAATATGTGATCGTAAGAACCTTTGATTTGAGTTTCAATAAGTAGATATGTGTCAGCTTTTTGATTGATTTTTCAGTGAACATTGATTAGTAGGCACTCAATAATTTATTGAGTGACCATAGTATAATGACAGTTTACATAGGATGCATATTGAGTGAATATACTTATTATTATTTATACATATATATATTTTTCATTTTTTATTTTTATTTTTTAGTTATATATGTCAGGTTATATTATACTATGTACTTTGCATAACTCAATATATATACTGTCCACATATGATTTCATATATATATATATATAGAGATCTTTCTATATGCACAAACAATGTTTGTCTATAAGATTCTGTGTTCATTGTGATATGAAATTTAGGTAGAACATGGAATGATGGGCCTTCGTGTCAGTCCAGTTAGATATGGATTCTTGATTATATAAGTTTTTTATGGATTGAATATTAGTGTCATTTTTATTTATTTATTTATTTATGGTATATACTATATTCTTCAGTATTCATATATATATTTGAGTGTCATGTTTATGAATAGTGTTTGTCTGGAGGCATTGTATTTATTTATCGTGGAATGAAGTGTGGTTCCTATTGAATGAGTGTATGAGTATTGCTGCTTTGGCTATGTATTGATTAGCGATTGATATTGTTGACGATGACTGCCTGGCTTGATCATACATCGATCAGAATTCAGTTCCTGGATTTGATTTTTGGCTTGATGTTCATGTCAGCCAGGTTACGCTGTACTTAATGAAGCTTAACACAAAACTAGCTGGAATTTCTATAAACAGTATGATTGAAAGCCCATACTTTACACGTACGTGCTTACGCATTGTTTGTATCCACGCCCTACTATGTGGGGGTAGTTCCGGTTGCATGTTGTTGCAATACTTTTTGTTTTATTTTGACCGGCGTCTGGATGTTTAGGCATGCGATGGTATATTTTTAGCCTGACTCACAGTTCAGTTCCCTTCGGAACAGATGTTGTGATATGGGACGGCATTGATGAGTGAATGTGATCGTTTTGGTAAGTACATTCTTTATGTTTGGCCATGCTGAATATGGTGGTCTTGCGTGGTTGTGTTTTGATTTGGATATGTTCATGATGGAATGTCTTATAGTATTCTAGTATGGGAGTGTTCGAGTTCATGACTGATTGGTTATAGCCGGATGGACGGCTCCGTTTTTACTTGAGTACTTGAGTAGTGACTGTGGGCTGAAGTGCAATAAATACAAAAGTGTGAGTGGTTTGTATTATTATGTGTTATTGCTTGGATTTACCAAGTATAATGTGCTGGTTCGTTTACAATACTCATGAGGATAGTTCTTTGAACATTAATATAAGGTTCATGTGCCCCCTTTTCCAACTGGGTCTAACAATGTGGTTTATAAGCAAATGATTTGGAACAGCAACATGTGATGGCTTTAAACTTGCATTTTGAGCTATATATGTGAATTTAGGACTATGTGTCTATTTATGTTTTTTATACTGATGTTTTTAATGCTGTTTTTAATGCTGTAATGTTTTTGATACAACAGTTGCTTAGCGACATGCATTATGGTTTGATTCATTGATTAATTGACATACTAATTAGTGTTTTTTCCCGCCTTTGGCAATATAAAAGTTCAAGCTTATGCATTATACTAATGGAATCTGATGAAGCGTGGTTTTAACCGCGTGAAAGCGCTTATTCTTGTTTGTTCTTAATAAAAGATTGCTCATTTTTTATGACGGAGTAGCATCTTTTCATTTCAATGAAGGAATAACACGTTTATGTGGAGTTTATGGACTATTCTCGGCTGTTTAATTTGGTGAATATCTCTGTTCCAGCTTTTCGAGTGATAGGAATTTTCAGCTGAGTGTTCCTGGTGGTTGGTTCACAGCTTCCTTTGACAATTGTGTTTTCGTTTTTGGTGAGTGAACCATCTAACGAGTTTTACCGGCATTTCACTTTGTTTTTGTTGCTCCTTTTTGGCCGATATACTCCGTACACCATGGAATCAGCTGCTTACTCTGAACCGGAGTCGAGGGATACAGTGTCTGCGTGGAAGAGTTTATTGCATTCCAACGACAACCCTTTATTGTCTCTGGACCTCATTAAAGATTTGAATGTTGTACAGCCTCAAACGAATGGTGAAAACCTTACAGAATTCTTTCCTATGCTGAAAATGTTTGAAGATAATCTTTATCAGTTGCAAAAGTATGTTTGGCAACGGCTTCATTTGGAAGCATGTTTACATTTCAAAATAGTCCCCAGGGGCATGAGAGTATTTTGTATGCCCACGTATGGGGACTCACATCCACAACTGTTAAAACGTTGGCAAGATTTAAATATTGAACTTGGGTTCAGCTATGCCAAACTACTAATTGACTATTTTTTACCCTTAGAAAAGGAGCTAAGGGATAAGACTGATACTCTTTATAAACAGCTGACTGAACGCTTCACTTCCAGCTTTTGTAATGATAAAATCAAACATCTACTTTCACAGATTAATCAGTTCAGTGATAGATTGAAAACCACCAAACAAAAGAAATTGACCAGGGATTTTAATGATTTCAAAAGGGGCCAGGTCTTCATTTGGCCACGACATCAAGCTACACAGAGTGCCAACAGTGCAGCTGTCGATGGGAACTTGGATAGGCCCATTTCCTCTAGTTCCAGCTATGCTCGGGTTGTACAGCCTGCGCATTTTCTACCTTCTCATCATACACATGAGGAAGAGGGTTCCTCAACTACAGCTTATAATGTTCCATTAGCTGTAGAACTGACTGATACACCCCCTCCCAATCAAGAAGCCTTAAATGTTCGCCCCACTACACATTCAACGGGCACGATCCCGAAGAGTACTACCACAATGACTTCTTCTACTGGGGCTTTTTTACCGTACCTAAAGAAGCAGGTGAACCATTACAACAGAGGAAGATCTCGCAGCAGAGACTCCCGAAAAAGAAAGAACTCGGGGGAACAATATCCTCTGAACAGACGAAAGAAAAATTGACACATGATATTTTGTTTAATCTCTCTAGTGTTTCTCTGGATCCTCACAGTATCAGTGTTCTGAATAGAGGTCTCAATTTTATACCAGCTGTGAATGCTAAATTAACAGAAACTCTGATAGATTTGAGGATGTTTTGCAGGAGTCTAAGCTTAAGGTTATTTTTTAGGACTGAAGAATCCGATAGAGTTGATATCCCAGGTAAACCAAGTTATAAGACCAACAGTACATTTACACCTCCCATGCTGCCACATGTGGAATGCTTTTTAAAAGCATGTGAGCATCAATATTACAGACTGTTCCATAATAAAGACAAGGCTGGGAGATATTTCAATCTTACCCCCCTTGAATTCCACAACCTAAACTATCTTAAGCAAGATTCTAGGGTAGTAATAAAACCGGCCGATAAAGGAGGAGGGATAGTTGTGCTAGATACTGATGAATACTTAAGAGGTATGACAGATTTACTCTCTGAGGAAGAAACTTACACGATCATTACTCATAGGGAGGTAGTGCAAGTTATAAGTAGAGTGCATGATACCATCTATGACTTAGTCATATGTCGTCAGGTCAGCCAAGAAGTCTACAATTTTCTATATATAGAATTTCCTGTTATACCCATCATCAAGGGCCTCCCAAAAATACACAAGGAGGTCTCACCGATACCATATAGACCTATAGTATCAGGTGACAACTGGGTCACAGCTCATATATCTAAATTTGTGGAGGACATGCTGCGACCAATTGTGAACCAATATCCCACCATATTAAGAGATACATATGACCTCTTAGATACCATCAAGGACATCAAGTTAGACATGAGGAAGCAATATACACTCATTACTTTGGATGTCAAGAGCCTATTTACATCAATACCTAACACTGAAGGAATGGATAGTATCCGACATCTCTTGAGTAAAGAGACCTCATTTAGTAATGATAGGAACATCTTGATAAGCCAACTACTTGAGCTCATCCTTTATAACAATGTGTTTTTGTTTGGTGACAGGTATTATTTACAGCAATGGGGGGTGGCCATGGGCACCCCCTGTGCTAATACCTATGCTAACTTGGTGGTCCTGTGGTGGGAGAAGCAATTTCTTTTTCCTCATGAGAAATTTAGATACATTAAATTGTATAGGCGTTTTGTGGATGATATCATTATCATATGGGAAGGAAATATTTCTACCTTTGAAGGTTTTCTTAGTCATCTAGAAACTACCACTAGTTTCTTAAGATTTACCCTTGAGTCATCCACCACTATGATCAACTTTTTAGATGTGACACTTAGTTTTACAACTGAAGGGGGTATTATTTCATCTCTATATAGGAAACCATTGTGGCGTAATTCATTACTGACCTTTGACAGCATGCACCCTAGGCACGTTTTTCATGGAATAATTAAAAGTCAATTCTTAAGAATTATGAGACTATGTAGCAGAGAAGTTGATATCGTGAGAGAGGCTTTGATACTAGAAAATCTATTTATAAACAGAGGCTATGATCCTGCAATGGTAAGACATATTAAGTATGAAATTTTGGGGGACATATTACATAAGGAACCCCATGAATTTATACCAACAATTCAGGTGACCAGGAACTACAAAAAGTTCAATTTTACCTATAAGAACTTGATTAAATATGTTATCACTTATACCAGTGATATCAACAAAATACAGCAGGTCATTCGCGATAATTGGCACATATTGACCACAGATCCTATAACCAACAGGCTCATAGGCGAGAATCCAGTGTTCCTCTATAAGAATAGTAAGAACTTAAAACGGATCCTTTGTGCAGATACACATATTACAATGGAAGGACAGAAAGTAACTTTGGCCATTTCACATAAGCAAGGTACTTTTCCTTGCTATGGATGCAACAGATGCAAATATATTACAAAAGAACAGTCCTTTAAGCATCCTACAATGAATTATACTTTTACACCACATTTCTTTGCTAATTGCAACTCTAACAATGTCATATACCTTGCCACTTGTATTAAATGTGCATCGTTCTATGTAGGTCTAACTAAAAGAAAACTACATGAACGTATTTATAATCATCTATATGACATCAGAAAGAGGGTGGAGACGAATGCACTAGCAAAGCATGTTATTGAGTATCCATCACATTCATTTACATTCAGGGTCCTACAAATAGTGAATGAAAGCAATAGAGAAGGCAACAAGGAAAATAATTTGGCTACTACTGAATTACACTGGATTTTAAAACTGGGAGCTCATCTAGCACCAGGAATTAATAGTTCCATATCTTTGAAACCAGTACTATTATCACGTTAATAGTCTTTAATATCAACCTCCAGTTTCTCATAGAAAACAATTTATATATATTTGTATTATTAGTTCTGAGTTTATGTATAGACTAGGTTTTACTCAGATTTTTATGGGTTGTTTTGTATATATTCACATTTTTTGTTATTTACATTATTCATTTTTATGTTATTATTATATTGTGTTAAATAGTTCCTTATTGAGGTTCACTGTTATTCTGTTTATTCATGTGTAATTGAAATATGTAATATACATTACTGTTTTTTACACAGGTTTTATTTCAGGATCGCTGATCTTGAAATTCATAGATTAGTCTATATAATTGAGCATAGTATTCAAGCTCTATGTAGAAACAGTCAAGATCTGTGTTCTTGTCTATTATAATTGACAATATGTGATTGTAAGAACTTTGATCTAAGTTTCAATAAGTAGATATGTGTTAGCCTTTTGATTGATTTTTCAGTGAACATTGATTAGTAGGCACTCACTAATTCATTGAGTGACCATAGCACAATGACAGTATACATAGGATGCATATTGAGTGAATATATTTATTATTATTTATATATATATATATTTTTCATTTTTTATTTTTATTTTTTAGTTATATATGTCAGGTTATATTATACTATGTACTTTGCATAACTCAATATATATACTGTCCACATATGATTTCATATATATATATATATAGAGATCTTTCTATATGCACAAACAATGTTTGTCTATAAGATTCTGTGTTCATTGTGATATGAAATTTAGGTAGAACATGGAATGATGGGCCTTCGTGTCAGTCCAGTTAGATATGGATTCTTGATTATATAAGTTTTTTATGGATTGAATATTAGTGTCATTTTTATTTATTTATTTATTTATGGTATATACTATATTCTTCAGTATTCATATATATATTTGAGTGTCATGCTTATGAATAGTGTTTGTCTGGAGGCATTGTATTTATTTATCGTGGAACGAAGTGTGGTTCCTATTGAATGAGTGTATGAGTATTGCTGCTTTGGCTATGTATTGATTAGCGATTGATATTGTTGACGATGACTGCCTGGCTTGATCATACATCGATCAGAATTCAGTTCCTGGATTTGATTTTTGGCTTGATGTTCATGTCAGCCAGGTTACGCTGTACTTAATGAAGCTTAACACAAAACTAGCTGGAATTTCTATAAACAGTATGATTGAAAGCCCATACTTTACACGTACGTGCTTACGCATTGTTTGTATCCACGCCCTACTATGTGGGGGTAGTTCCGGTTGCATGTTGTTGCAATACTTTTTGTTTTATTTTGACCGGCGTCTGGATGTTTAGGCATGCGATGGTATATTTTTAGCCTGACTCACAGTTCAGTTCCCTTCGGAACAGATGTTGTGATATGGGACGGCATTGATGAGTGAATGTGATCGTTTTGGTAAGTACATTCTTTATGTTTGGCCATGCTGAATATGGTGGTCTTGCGTGGTTGTGTTTTGATTTGGATATGATCATGATGGAATGTCTTATAGTATTCTAGTATGGGAGTGTTCGAGTTCATGACTGATTGGTTATAGTCGGATGGACGGCTCCGTTTTTACTTGAGTACTTGAGTAGTGACTGTGGGCTGAAGTGCAATAAATACAAAAGTGTGAGTGGTTTGTATTATTATGTGTTATTGCTTGGATTGACCAAGTATAATGTGCTGGTTCGTTTATAATACTTATGAGGATAGTTCTTTGAACATTAATATAAGGTTCATGTACCCCCTTTTCCAACTGGGTCTAACAATGTGGTTTATAAGCAAATGATTTGGAACAGCAACATGTGATGGCTTTAAACTTGCATTTTGAGCTATATATGTGAATTTAGGACTATGTGTCTATTTATGTTTTTTATACTGATGTTTTTAATGTTGTTTTTAATGCTGTAATGTTTTTGATACAACAGTTGCTTAGCGACATGCATTATGGTTTGATTCATTGATTAATTGACATATTAATTAGTGTTTTTTCCCGCCTTTGGCAATATAAAAGTTCAAGCTTATGCATTATACTAATGGAATCTGATGAAGCGTGGTTTTAACCGCGTGAAAGCGCTTATTCTTGTTTGTTCTTAATAAAAGATTGCTCATTTTTTATGACGGAGTAGCATCTTTTCATTTCAATGAAGGAATAACACGTTTATGTGGAGTTTATGGACTATTCTCGGCTGTTTAATTTGGTGAATATCTCTGTTCCAGCTTTTCGAGTGATAGGAATTTTCAGCTGAGTGTTCCTGGTGGTTGGTTCACAGCTTCCTTTGACAAATGTTGTGATACATCCACAAACATGAACTTAGCCAATTTAGTGTAATATCCAAATTCAAAAAAAGGTATGTAAATATAAATATATTATACAAACATTAAAAATAAAATATGTTATGTAAAAATTAGTTGATCAATAGAGTTGTATATATGTATAACAATGAACAAGTGCCAGAAGGAAACAAACATTAAACATATATATATATATATATGGGTAACATGTCAATTATATCTGTCCCATAATATTCTTCAGCCTAAGTAAAGGTTTAATAGAACTAAAATCATTGAGCCCAGGGAAATTATGAGCATTCAACCTGAGCTGCCATTTTAGTTCATTCACGTCCAAATGTACATCAGTAATCCTACCCTGTTGGTCAATCAACACTTGTTGTAAAATACAAAATTTAAACTTATGATCAGCATTACCCATTAAGTGTCTTGAAAGGGCATTCGTGGTTTTAGAATGTTTAATGTCTAATAAATGTTCCTTAATCCTGTCCCTAAAATGCCTACAAGTCTTGCCTACATAAAATGCAGTGCAGGTCTGGCATTTGGCAAGATAAACCACATTTTTAGTGTAACAATCAAAAGACCTGAAATGGAAATAAAATAATTATTGACCACTAATCTGCTACCTGTTAATAAAATATGGGGACATATCACACATCTTCCACATTTAAAATTACCAATACTTCTAATAGTGGAAGGCCCCTTGACCAATAAATTCCTTTCAAAAATGTCCTTAAATGCCAAATCCTTTCTGTATATAGATTTAGGTCTCTTTTCAAAGTGTACTGCGAAGTCTTTATTCATCTGAAAAATATTCCAGTTCCTATAAATCATCTTTTTAATAGTATCAGAATCCGCATTGTACGTAGAAATAAACATTAACACTCCATTTGTCAAAGAGGCTAATTTAGTATGCACGTAACTAGGACCGTAGTGACTGTTTTCTGACCTAAGTATAGCCTGAAGCACACCACTATCTCTCTGATGTTCAATTTCCTTACGTACATCAAAACAAAGTTGTTCCGGGTATCCTCTATTCAAAAACAATGAAACCATAAAATCCAACTCTCCCAACAAATCATTATCATCACTGACCATCCGGGGCAGCCCTGACCATTTGGCCCTTGACTATAGTCCTTTTCTGATGTGTTGGATGCCAGCTGTTGTACTGTAAATATGAGTTGGAAAATGTGGATTTCCTGTATATATTGGATTTAATAGTACTATTCAGCTTGTCATAAGTTAATCTAACATCCAAATATGTAATGGAGTTATCATTTGTTTCATGTGTAAATTGCAGGAACCACACTGTACTATTGATGTATGTAATGAAAGCCTCAAGAGTAACCATATCACCACTCCAAATAATGAAAATATCATCCAAAAATCGTAAGTATAACTTGATAAATTTAAAAAACTCACTATTAAACACATACTGCTCTTACCAATACGCCATAATATAATTGGCATAAATGGGGGCACACGCGGCACCCATGGCCACTCCAGTGCGTTGTCTGAAATAATGTCCTTCAAAATATAGGAAATTGTTACACAAAACAACCTCCATAAGTTTAACAAAAACATTGACCTGGTCCTGCTCATATAAACCTGTGGTCAACAACTGCTCTTCCAACCAAGATAAACCAATATTGTGTGGTATAACAGAAAACAAATTGCAAACGTCAATAGTTAAAAAAGAAATCCCCCCTTTGACATCCAAACTCTTTACCCTCTCTAAAAAATGCCAAGAGTCCTTGGTAATGTGTGGAAATCTCCTAATACCCAACTTCATATGATGGTCCAGGAACTGGCTGATGAAACACGCCTTACTCCTTTTACCATCTACAATAGGTCTTAATTGTACATTATCCAGTCCTTTGTGAATTTTGAGTATTCCAAAAATACCACTAACCACAGGAAAGGTGTTAACCATATATTCATAATCAACTTCAGTTATTTCACCCTGGAATAACATATCTTCTAAAAGGAGGTCCACCTTCCTGTAGGCAATGTTAATTTCATTGATACTGGTTTCAAGGTAATTGTCTTCCATAAGCATAGACATCATAAGATTAATATAATCATTGTTATTGACTATCACCACTCCATTACCTTTATCTGGCTTCATAATTCGTATATTACCCAACCTACCTAATTTGTTCATCAAAACATACTCATCCTCAGTCATATTAAAATGTGGTTTACCTTGCCGCTGTCTGAAATACTCTCTAATATCATATTCACACAGCTGGGTATAGTAGGGTGTGGGCTAGTTAATTGATTAGGTTTAATTGTTTTTAGGCAATTACATTTTTAATTGACTGGATGTATATTTAAATGTGTTTGTGGCAGTGGTTCAACCATTCTGATGAAGTCCGAGTCTTGGGACGAAACCTAGGTTATTGGTGAACCGTGTTTGCTGTGGTGCTGTTGACAATAAATTTGTTTTTGGCGTGGACTTTGTTTCGTTTATTTTGGTTGTGTTCGTAGGTTCCTGGTTAATTGTTTGTCCTAGGCCTTCTTCGTCTGCTGCTCCACTTCCCGATGCACCCCCAACTGACTTTCTAGGGGGTGCGCTCGGAGGATAGATACATCGACTGCAGTGATGTCCCTCGTGGAATCCGTTTTGCAGATGGCATATCCGCAGAGCGTATCCAGACATCAATGACCGTCAATATCAAGGGGGAACCAGTTTCAGTGGTACCTCCGGCAGGGATCAAGACTTCGGATGTGTTACTGTCCAAACCCAACGCCAGGCCTCTCTCTACTTCCTCCCTGCCCAAAAAGAAGCAATAAACTAAACATACCTCCACCTCTTCAGAAGTCACACTGGATTGACAGGCCATCTCCTCTTCTCTCATGCAGGCCTTTATAGCCTTCAGGCCTTTAGCCTCTACCACCTCCACCCTGCCTCTTCTGAGCCCTAGGACTGCCTCTGCTTCTTCCCTCCCATCCACGACCCCTCAAGTCAGAGAAGAAGAACATGATTCTTCCTTCTCATCCTCAGAAGAGTCCATTTCTTATGTTTCCCAGATTGCCTCCCCCCAGGAATATTACTCTCCTGATGAGGAATCTGTTGAAGGGGATTCTCCCTCCGAGGACATTACTTTTGGTGAGACCATCACCAAGATGAAGGCTTACTGTAAATGGTATATGTCCCAAATGACAGACACCCAAAAAAGGTACTTTGAGCTGCTGCAAGTGGAATCCCCCTCCCCTTCAGCAGTTCCTCCTATTCTGCCTGCTTACTTGGATGCCTTCAATGCTGCTTCCAAAGCCCCTGACTCCCAGCCTCCTGCCCCTAAATGTCCTGACCACTTCTATAAAGTACCCGAGGACCACCAAAAATTCCTTATCAAACCACCCTTGGCGGACCCAGCTGTTATTGCCACACTATAGATAAGTAATCTAGACTGCTGCCCTCTGCCTCCCTACAGCCCACTGACAAAGACAGCAAGTACATGGATAGGATGGGGAAGAAGGTATACACTTCTTCAACTTTGGCTTTCAGAGCCATAAAGTATCAGACCCACATGACAAAATATGCATTAGACTTCGTCTCTCAAGCCTCTTCTATGCTAGCATCCTTGCCTGACAGCCCCATCAAGACAGACATCTCAGCCAAACTTTCCTTGGCACAAAAGATAGCCAGGCATTCCATCAGATGCAGCTACGATGCTGCAGAAACATCTGCCAGGTCTGCAGCATCTACTTCAGCCCTCATGAGGTACTCATGGCTAAGACTCGAGAACCTCCCTGAGGATTTCAAGTCTAAGATCTTGGATGCCCCTCTGGACCACAATGTGCTTTTTGGCAAACAATCTGCTGACCTTTTTAAAAATCTACAAGAAAAAAGCAAAGAACTCCAGGACATCAAGCACCTGCTGGTGTCACCCATCCTCAAGTATTATAGAAACTACCCAGCTAAGGCCACCTTTGTGAGACGTACTCTTCAGCCCTCCTCCTCTTCTTCCAGGTCAAGGAGAAGGGCTAGAAGACCTACCAACTCCAGATCCTCTGCTCCACCTCATCAACCCAGACAGCCCTTTCAGGACAGAAGAGGTCCCAGTAATGTGTGACTGCCTTGCGCACCTTCCCCTCTCAGCCTGCCATTCCCACTGTCTTCCCCTTTGGCAATCCATCACTTCAGACCAATGGATCTTAAACATAATTCAAAAAGGTTACTTCCTATCCTGGAAAGAGAAACCACCCAGAAGAGGCATTCCTCTCATCCCCAAAAACCAGGCCCATCTCATGCCACACGTTCTGGCAGACCTTTTAAAACTAGGCACCATAGAACCTGCCCCTCCAGGACAAGAAGGGAAGGGGTTTTACTCCCACCTCTTCTGGTCCCCAAAAAAGATGGCCCCTGGAGACCCATCTTAGACCTTTCCTTCCTAAACTTCCATCCTCAGGTACCATCTTTCAAAATGCTCTATTCCCACTCTGCTGCCCCTCATTCCAGCCAAGGCCTTCATGGTCATCCTGGACCTAAAGGAGGCCTACCTGCACATACCCATCAGGAATTCCCACAGACAATTCCTGCATTTCTCTGGACCTGCCTGTCATTTCCAATTTACTGCCTTGCCCTTTGGCTTATCCACAGCCCCCTGAGTCTTTACAAAGTGCCTGGCTCCAGCCATTGCCTTCTGCAGAACTCTGGGTATACAAATTTTCCCTTGTCTGGACAACATCCTGATACTGGCAGAGTCCAGGGATGCTCTATTGAAGCATCTACATTTCACCATGTCCCTTCTGCAGAACCTAGGATTCACCATCAATCTCCCCAAATTCTCTCTGATCCCAAGCCAGGACAAAATTTTCCTAGGCTGCCGAATCAGAACAGACACAATGAAGGCCTTTCTACCACATGACAAGGTTCTTTCTTTGACTTCCTACTTCCAGGAAGCTCTGCTATCCCAAAAGATGATGGCAAGGCAATTTCTTCATCTCCTAGGTTTAATGGCAGCCACCATTCCCATGCTAACACTGGCAAGAATGCACATGCACAAGTTACAGTGGTTCCTGAAGAACACCTGGTCCCAACACCTTCATCCCCTAGAGCAGGGCATCCCCCTACTTCCCTGTCTGAAAACAGAAATCAGTTGGTGGATCCAACAAGTGCAACTGAACCCAGGGCTCCCACTACAACCACCCAACCCAAGTAATGCATACAGATGCCTCTGATTCAGGTTGGGGAGCAACACTGGCCTCTTACAGGATTCAGGAAAAGTGGCATCCCTCTCTTCAGGCCAAACACATCAATATCAGGGAAATGACAGCAGTTTTCTTAGCTCTAAAGACCGTCACCCCCCTTCTGGTTCCAGGGGTGCTCCAGATTGTCACCAACAACTTTATGGTGATGTGGTACTTCAACAAGCAGGAAGGAACAAAGGCCTATCAGCTGTGCAAATTATCCCTGCTGATATGGGCCTTAGCCTCTCATCTCAACTTAGTCCTGCAAGCGGCCTACATTCCCTCACAAGACAACCACCAAGCAGATCTCTTGAGCAGGACCTCCTCACCTCAGCACGAATGGATGCTGAGCAGGGAGGTCTTCTTAGACATACTCCACTGGTGGAGTGCTCCACAAATAGACCTGTGTGCCTCCTCCCTAGAACAGGCAACTGCAGAACTTCTGCTCAAACCCCACTCCCCTCTAGCATGGAGAGTGGACACTTTCAACTTCCCTTGTGAGGGAAAGTTCCTTTATGCCTTCCCCCCATTCCCACTGATTCAGAAATTCATCTTGAAAATTCAGAAGGAGAAACCAAAAATCTTGTGACTCCCTACTGAGGCAGCATGGTTCCCCCTACTTCACAAACTAGCCAAGGGCAATCACTTCAAGTTTCCCTACAAGGTGGACCTACTGACACAAGACAAAGGAACTTTCCTACACCCACACTTACAGATGCTGTCTCTGACTCTGTGGATTATAAACGTTTGATCCCTTTCAGACACCACTACTCAGAGGACGTGTTTTCAGTCCTAAGGGAGGCAAGGAAACCTACCACCAGAAAATCTTACCTGGTTAAGTGGGAAAGATTGGCAAAATGGTGTCTGAACAAGGGAAGGGACCCCAGCTTCGCTGAGGTTCCCCTGATTCCAAACTACCTGTGTCAATTGATGAAGATTGGGCTTTCTTATTCTTCTGTAAAAGTACACCTCTCTGCCACATCAGCCTGCCTGCCTCTGGAACCCCCCTTGCTTGCCAGGCTCGATGTTAAAGCTCTTCCTTAAAGGGGTCTTGCACATGAGACCACCTAGGAAACCTATCCCCCCGCCTTGGGACCTTAACCACATCTTAGAGAAATTAACCCAGCACCCCTTTGAACCAGCTGGGCCTCCTTCCTTACAGATGTGCACATGGAAGATGGTCCTGCTGGTGGCTATCACATCAGCAAGAAGAGTATCAGAATTGCAGGCCTTAATGGCCTGTCCCTCCTACACCATCTTCAACAAAGACAGGGTGTCCCTGCAAACCAACCCCTCCTTTATGCCTAAGGTGGTCAATGACCTCTCTCTTAACAAATCCATTCATCTACCCACCTTCTTCCCCTCACCCTCTAATGAAGGGGAGAGGATATTGCACTCCCTGGACGTGCACAGACAACTTAGGTTTTACCTGGACAAGACCAAGACCATCAGGAAGACTAACCAGCTCTTTGTCTCCTTCCACCCCAGAGCCCTGGGCAAGGCAGTCTCCAAGTAAACCATCGTATGCTGGATCAGGAAAACTATTTGCTTCTGCTACTCCCACCATGGAAAGGAACCCCCTGGAGGAATCCAGGCCCATTCCACTAGAGCTGTGGCCACCTTAAGAGCCTTCGTGAGGGGCCTAGACACAGCATCCATTTTGGAAGCAGCCACTTGGCCCACTATCCACACTTTCACCGAGCATTGCAAACTGGACCAAGTTTCCAGAGCTAGGACAGGATTCGCCAGGGCAATCTTGCAGGGTCTTGTAGAACCCTCTTCATCTTCTACCACCCTCTCTTCTAAATAAGCTGTGGTACGCCCCTACACCTAGAATACTGCAACATAAGGATAGAAGGACATAGAATAGTTGTGTAAAATCTTATCATAACCATAGATGACCTTCTCTTCTATGTTGCAGTATTCCTTCCCACCCACCAATCCCCCCAGGTCCTACTACTTACCTGTACTAGCTACATTGCAGTAGGTCTCCAAGTCACACACCTGGAAACAATTGGCATTCCTCCTGCTGGACCTTCTTCTCTGCCTGCTGGCCTTCATATTTGGAGGATTGTGCATGCAGACATCACATTTAAGACCCCTGGTTTATGGCCCTATGTGTGACATCCCACGCACACTGCAACAGCCAAGCTAAAGCTTTTGTATAGGAGCCGATGTAGGAGTTGCCTGAGGGCATGAAATCCCACACCTAGAATACTGCAACATGGAAGAGAAGGACATCTATGATTATGGTAATATTTTACACAACTATTCTTTCTGTCTAGCCTAGTCCAGTTTTTGTATCTTGGTGAGTAATATTTAAATTCAATCATAACTCCTACTACTGAATTCACATCTTCCATGCCAAATAATTTCATACATTTCTTCAAAAATCTATCCTCCTTTGTTATATTTTCGTTTCTGGCCCTCCAGACATGTCTTCCCTGCTGCAACTCAAATTCCGGTCTCCACCTATACATAATATTCCCCGCTGAAAAGTGATTATTTCTCCCAGAATTTTCTTAAGCTACATTATAGCAGTTGTTGGTGTAATATAAATGCATGCCAGTGTAATCCTCTTCCTTTGCCATTAGCCCTTTAGTACTACGTATCTACCATTATTGTCATGTTTATCCCCTTCTATCACTATTGGAGCTCTTTTTGCAATTAATGCAAGTACTCCTCTTTTCCTTTGTCCCAGGTGTAATGGTCCTGAAAGCCTTTTTTTTAAGTGTCAAATTTCAACTTTTGTGTTAAATGCACTCAGTAACATTTGGCAGTTTGACCTTTTATACAGTTGTTTCTTGTCATATCCATTTGAGCCTATGTCACATTTTACAAAACATTTTGTTTTATCGAAAGCCATAAAAAAAAAGCAAATACACTCTCAACACACCCCAAGACCTATTAACTTAATACTAACAGATAATACTATGTACATCTTCAAATAATGAAGTTTTACCTTCCTAATAGGAACAATGGTCCCAAACTGACAGCCACACTTAGACTTGATTTAACCTAAAAGGAAGGTTATCCATGCTAAAATGCATGGAATGGCCTGTGCTTCTGCTATGTGATGTCTGGTTTTGTCTTATCTTTATTGATCTCCCAGAATGAGAAAACACTTGAATGCTGTCAGAGAACATGATGATCTAGCCATTGAAAGAAGGCCATTAAAAGAAAGAAGTATTTTGTTTTTATTGCTCCTTATCAGATTGTCCCCATGGAGACATGAGAACCAGATATGGGGTTGCTTCTACAAGTATTTATTTAATTAGTAATTTGCTAGATGAGAGCTTTATTATATTCAGTGTTCTTTTTTAGTTATTTGCTTTCTCTTAAAAAGTTAATATGATATTGTCATTTTTTATTCTATCCTCAACTAATGGGTTTGGATCCAGTCCCTCGTATCTGCTGTTACTAAAGCTCATGGCAACCAAGAGCTCTCAAGCTTCTCCCTTACCCACAGTGCACCTCAGATCTCATTTGCTGCTTTTCAGTGAAAGACATGGTTTCCAGCACTCTCCAGCGATATTAAGATAAGCGTATTATCTTTTATTTACTTAATTCTCCTTTTCTATGTTTAGATTAAGTATTCTCCTTAGCTATCACATTCCTTTTTGCATGTCTTGTGCTAAATTTATTAGTTTTTTGTTATTTCTAGTGTTCGAGTACCTCTTGATACTGCTCTTAGTATCTTTTCCTTATTATATTTTATGTAGTTTTCCCATACCATTGTTGGTAGTTGTTCTGCCTTCTTTTTATCTTTTTATTTCTCCCTGTAAAAAAAAATAGTAGTAGTAGAAATAACTGAATAATCTCTCCTTTTTGACTTTCACTAGTGAACATTATGGCAGTTAAAGCTCTGTCAGGCTTTAAAAAATGTACGAAGTGTGGGCATAAGTTTCTCTTATTGGATGCCCACACTTTATATGTATACTGTTTAGGACTGTTTCACTTGCAAGACGCTAGTTCTATTTGCCATGGATTTAACCCCAGGGAGTTGGTTGAGCACAAGAACAAATTGATTCTTAAAGGCCTTTTGCCTTTATCTTTTGGAGAGACTATATACAGAGAGAAATCTCCAAAAACTAAAACTAACAAAACCCTCATCCCCGAAGCCGCCTTCTTCATCTTCTGTTTTGGAATCGTCAAAGAAGAGGTCTCACAAAGATCCGACTTCACTCACTGATCCGAAGAAGCTGAAAATATCTGATCTGACTCCTTTGGATCTGAGGAGAGAAAAATTATCTGCTCGACCTTCCCGGATCCAACACAATCCAAGCTGGAACTGAGAGTTGCTGGTCCTTCAAATTCTATTATTTTGTCAAGAACTTGGTAAGTCTTAGAGAGCAAAATGTGGAAAGAGTAGTGAGGAAGCTTCTCCTTGCACAAGGGCAGATGGATGCTCCTTCAGTTCCTACCCATCTCGGTCATGAGATCCGTTTTTCTGTTACACCCCCACTACAACTTCTTCCTGTGACTCCATTAGCTGTCTCAGAGTCCCAGGATCCTAGCCATCTTGGTTCTCCCAGCTTGGCAATGAGGATTGTTTTTTCCTCAGATCAGAAGCTTTCTCTGAGTGCTGCAATCCCTTTGGATCTGGTGATCTTTTGGAGCCAAGGAGTACCTGTCAGATCCGAGGTGTTGCAGTCGACTCTGAAGCTTTCAGAGCCATCTCTGTGCTTCAGAGCCTCGGCACTGGATAGCTTAGCTCTGGCTTCTGCCTCAGGGTTTTTGCCCTTGGAGTGGGGGAAGGCTGCATTCCAAAAGATGGCCTTTGCAGATCCGAGGTCTTCCCTTTCTCCATGGCAATCTGCCTTTGAGGCTGTGAAGAAAGTTTTCGCTTCCTCAACAGAATGGAAGGATCCTTCCCTCTCAGATCCCAAATCTGCAACATTGATGTCTTTGTGCTTAGGGCCTTACCAAGTCTTTCCACAGGGACAGCCAGTACCAAGACCCCGGACTTCCACACAGGGGATTTTGATTTCATCTTCTGATACCTTTCCAGAGCATCCCACTGAGGTGGTCCCTAAGAAGAAGATGTGCAACAGGAAACACCTAGACTCAATAGAGGAGACTCTCACAGAAAATATGGATTTCAATGACGGCAAAGAGTCCCTACGGTCACCCCCTGAAGATGTCTCATTCAGAGACATCCTAGAAATCCTTAAGTAGAAATGTCGCTGGAAGCCCAACAGCCCTTTGCCCGAGGAGCCTGTATTCCTGCAGTACTTTTGGTACTGGACCATCTACCTCCTGTGCAACTCCCATGCCAATGAGCTCATTGAGTTGCTCACTCAGTGGGCATGGAAAGAACCTGACTCTATTGAGCCTATACCTCGAAGACCAGATAAGATTATGGCATCACCTGTAGTCAGTTTTGGAGAAAATGGGTGCCCGTTGATGCCATGGTCATAGTGGCGACCACCAGAAAGGAACTTGCTGAGGAGAGTTCTATTGGCCATCCCCCCCAACAGTGAGTCTCAGGCGATGGACAGATTCAGGAATCGTGTCTGTGCTTCGACGACCTTCACTTTAAGGTCACCAAATTATTTGGCACATTTCACAATACTTCAGAGGGATTTGATTAAGGAGCTGTCACATACTCTCTTGAGATCTGTTACTGAAGAAGTTCAATCATCTGTGGCTTCCCAGGTGGCTACCCTTAAACCCATTTCTAATTCTTCCATGAGGCTAATTTTGCATATAGCTGAAAGAGCCAGTGAGTTCAGGCATTTCCATCAGGAGGCATGCATAGGTGTGCTTATGTGATTTTGCGGAGCCCTTCAAGTCCTTGTTCTTCAACTGGCCCCAAGGTGAAGGACACACTTTCCAGGTGTGAAAATGATGGAAAGACCCTGTCTGCCATGGGTGTACGTTTTTTGACCCCTCAAAGATTCTTTTCTAGGAATCGATGAGGTGGTCGTAAGATGTGGTTCATGAAGTCTCAGGGTCCATTCCAGGACACACGTGGAGGAAGTTCTCTCAGAGGCAGAGGAGGGAACCCTAATGGATGACGACACCCTCGCAAGTAGAAGTGGGCCAAAAACCCAGGGGTCCAGAGATTTTTTCTCTGACAAGACCCTACCAGTGCTCCTAAAAGGCGGCCTGATTGTCCACCTGGGAGGCAATCAAGGGTTGACTATCCCTGCACCAGAGAGCCTGGTTTGGTATAACAAAAGATACTTGGGTGCAGAGAATTATTTCCAGGGGTTATATCATTCCCTTTTCCTTTCCTCCTCTAAACTCGAGAAAAATCCCTGGTGCTCCAACCAGTCAGAGGGAACAATCAGCAATCCAGATTCAAAATCTGCTAGAAAAAGAGTTATCCAAGAGGTCCCAGCAGACCAGCTAGAATCTGAAACTTACTCAAGGTTCTTTTTAGTGCCAAAGAAAAACAGGGGACTGTAGGCCAATTTTGGATCTCAGCAACTTTAACAAGTCATTTCAATGAACCAGGTTTTGGATGGTCACCATTCAGTCCATTCTCCCATTTCTGGGCAAGGATGACTGCATGTGCTTGATATACCTTCAAGATGGATACTATCATATAAAGATTAACAGACAATCCAGATGGTATTTATTCTTCCAGCTAGGAGCCAGTCATTACCAGTTTAGAGTTCAGCCTTTTGGGTTCACCACAGCCCCCAGGGTGTTTACCAAGTGCATGGCAGTTGTAGCAGCTCACTTGAGCCTGCAAGGATTCTGGGTGTTTCCATATCTAAACAACTGGCTCATTTCTGCTGTGACCAGGCATCAGTTGATAATGGCAAAAGACCAGGTCCTTCAGACTTGCTCTCTTCTGGGGATATCCGTAAACTATGAAAAGTCCCAACTGGAACCAACTCAGACTCTAGAATTCATAGGAGCAATTCTCAACACAAACTCAACCATAGTCTCACTACCACCCTCAAGTGTTCAGAACATAAAAATCACAGGTCACAAAGATAATCTGCAGTACCAAGATTTCAGTTTGCCTCGTCCTTCAGGCTCTAGGGTCAGTGGCAGCAGTGATAACCCTAGTACCTTTAGCCAGATTTTATATGCAGATTCTCCAGTAGATATTAGCAACACAATGATTGATTCTTTCCCAACCCATGTCAACTCAAGTATGAACCATGTAGACATGTAAGCGAGATCTTGGGTGATGGATTCAGTCAGATCATGGTCTAAAATGTCATCCATTCATTCCTTCTTAGCCAAGGCCTTAGTGACCATGGATACTTTCCAGCTGGGGTGGGGGTGGGGCATTTTTTGGGGAGAGCAGTCCAAGGCACTTGGTCCCCCCAAAGAGGCCAAATTGCATATCAGTGTCCTAGATTAGAGTGCTGCTGTTAGTGTTGCAAGCCTTCCATTATACTCTTCCTTTGGGGAACATTGCAGTTCAAATGGACATGTCAGTAGTTTGGTACATCAACAAAGAGGGACCAGATCTTACCCCTTGTGTTGAGAAGCTCTCAAAGTGTGGCAATGGGCGATCTCATCCAACTTCTTTCTCATAGCAATGCCTATTCTGGGGAGGTCCAGTGTGATAGCAGACAAACCAAGCAGGTGTATTCTTCTACCTCACAAATGGTACCGTAACAACAATGTCATGGAATTTATTTTCTGTCAATGGGGCCAGCCTTACTGTGATCTTTTTGCATCCCCCCTAAGCAACAAATGGAGCAGCTACTTTGCCCTTATCCCCCCCACAGGAAGAATCACAGAGGGATGATCTGCTTCACAATTGGCCCCCCGGTCTACTGTATGCCTTTCCACCCATACCGCTTATTTCAAAATTCTTTTGGAAAGCTGCTGTGTTGAAGAGCAAATTCATCCTTATTGCCCCTTACTGGCCTCAACAAATTTGGTTTCTCTTCCTTTGGCCTCACTTGTTTCTGCAGTCTTGGATTCTGGATCTGACTCTGGACCTCCTGTCTCACCCGACAGGCATGATTCATCCAAGCATGATCAACCTCAGGCTGACTGCCTGGCTTCTCCAGTTCCATTAATAGCCAGACAACCTATGCTATCTTCACCTGTTTGTCAAATACTTTCATCTTCCCATAAGCCTTTTACCAGAAAGCTGTATTCCAGCAAGTGGAAGAAGTTTGTTCACTGGGCTCATCTAAGTAATATGGAACATTTTTCAGCCCCCATACATAGCATTCTTGAATTTTTGTCCCATCGAGCTAGTTCATCAACCATTAAAGTTCACTTAGCAGCCATATCAAATTTTCACATTGGTTTTGATGGTTCCTCTGTTGCCTCTCATAAATTAAGCAAAGCTTTCTTGAAAGGCACTCTTCTTCTAAGACCTTCCTTAACAGATCCTACTTCTCCATGGGACCTGAATCTGGTACTGCATGCTCTTACTAAATCCCTCTTTAAACCAGCAGCTACGTGTGACCTTAAATACCTTTCTTGGAACACAATCTTTCTGGTAGCTGTTACCTTTGTCAGGTGAATTTCTGAGATTCAAGCCTTGTCCTCTAAACCACCATACATGATTTTTCACAAAGAGTTACACTATGGACTAATGCTTCCTTTCTTCGTAAGGTGGTGTCAGAAGCCAGTATCAATCAATCCATTGATTTGCTGGTATTCTTTCCTAAATTTGCTAACAAAGGTCAATACATATTACATGTATTGGATGTCCACGGACAATTATGTTTCTATCTACATAGAACAAAAGGCATTAGAAAATCTGACCAATTGTTTTCTTTCATAGAAGTAAAATTGGGAAAGCCAGTTGCCAAAGTCACTTTATCTAGGTGTCTAACCGATTGTATTTCTTTTGTTTATAACAAATTGGACATTACTCTACCAAAACCATTACAAGCCCATTCCACTAGATCTGTGGCTACTTCCTCAGTGATGTTCATCATGTTACACTGCTGCAGTCATTACACTTGGGTTATCCTGCCGTCAGGCGGTTCCCCAGTCGGCGTGAGTTCCAAAGTCTTGGTCCGGCATCGGTTGCTGTCGCCTCCTCCCTGATGTCAGTGTGACAGGGGTATATAAGATGCAGCCGATGCCATTTTCTTCAGTCTTTCTTGCCACACGGTGCCCGAAGCAAAAGCAGTTCGCAAGTGTGGGTCAGCCGTCTCCTGAGATTTTCATTCCGAATCCAGAACCAAAGTCTTCTACAAAGCTAAGTACCCTGTTGGGGAAACTTTTTCTTGCCTCAGACCGATGTCAGTAAAAGTTAATAACTGTATTTCTTGTGGGAAGCAAATACCTCATAAGGATTTCCATTCCTATTGTATCCCATGCCTAGGCCCAGACCACGACGTCACTGGTTGTCGGTTTTGTGCTAGGTTTAACAAGCGCACTATTAAACGTCTGTTTGATTTTTCCCGACATTATTTTGGTAGAAAATTCAATTATACCATGCCGTCGGAACTTCCGATGACCGGAATACACAAAAAGCGCAAAGACAAGGATAGGCATCCGAGGCCCAAAACTGACGACAAAGCCTCTTCTAGGCCAGTCGCCAGTTCTCCGGTTTTCAGCGAGGTGCCTTCGCAGCCCCTGACTACCGCTTCCGTAGAACCACAGGCCACCTCTGACTCCTACGTAGAGATGGCTGGGCCTTCGGACGCACAAGTTATTCAGCCTACCGAGACTAACCTTTCAGAGGGATCCGGAGTAGCTGAGCAACCCACAGTTTCAGAGGGTGTCTTCAGACCTACTCAGTTAAGCATTAAATCCTCAGCTAAGTCTAAGCCTCCTTTAAAATCAAAGAAACAAATACAGCATTCTCTAGGACAGGCCTTAATGCCTAAGAAACAAATGCTGAAAATGGCTGAAGACCTAATCACTCTGATCAGGGGGTCCCATCCCCCTCCTGATAAAAGGCCTAGACAGGATGCAGACTATGACTCATTCGACCAGGTGTCCATTTCTTCTGATTCATCCTCAGACCTAGGATACTCTTTTCCCCCTTATGAGGATTCTGATGCTGAGGAATAAATTCCATCAGCCTCACCGCCTGAGGACTAGTCCTTTGGGGAAACCGTACATACCATGAGGGAGCATTTCCACTGGGAAGGCCAGGATTACTCAGAATCCAAGAAAAGGCTCAGAGACTTCCTTTTATTACCTCAACACAGACCCCTTGCTATTCCGCCAGTGTTAGATGATGTGTACACTGAATCCAGCTTAAATCCTGATTCCTTACCTCCAGCCCCTGTTAAACCTGACCGATACTACAGAGTCCCTGACTCACATAAATTTCTGTATAAAAGCCCTGTAGCTGACCCTAAAACTATTTCTCAGGGACCCAAAGGAGTTAAGGCCTCATCAGCCAAGAATCCAGTTCCCTCTGACAGAGATTCCAGAGCATTAGACAGATGGGGAAAGAAAGTATATACGTCTGCAACTTTAGCAATGAGAGCCTTAAATTGTCAGTTTCACCAGCAATTTTTACTGTCTCTGTTAAAACAAAAAAATGCTTCCAGAAGCAGAGCCTCCTAATTTTAAAGAAATGCAGGATTTATTGCATGCAGCTGAAGAAGTGGGAAAGCATACTTTGCAATGTGGTTTTGATTCTCTAGAGGCCTCCTGCAGAGCAACAGTTACAGGCTCTGTCATTAGAAGACATGCTTGGTTAAAAGAAAATACATTACCAGATCATGTTAAAGCAAAATTATTGGATGCACCTTTGCAGCAGGATGTGTTATTTGGAGTTAAAGGCAGAAGAGGTATTAAAGAAAATGGAGGATAAGGCAAAATCTATGCAAACGGTGAAGGATTTCTTACAGGTTCAGCCTCCTAGATTTAGCAGAAACAGGCCAACTAAGAATTGGTCCTTTCCAATTACAGACAGACCTCAAAGGGGAAGATACAGACATCCAAGAGGTAGATGTCAAACACAAGGTCCTTACAGGCCTCGACAATGGGTTGCATCAGGCCAGAAAGAAGGGGAAGACAGGCCCCAGCCATATAAAAAGCAGCTCCAATGACTTCCCACTACAGCTGCCAAACAAATCCCTCTTGGCAGCCCCCTTGGGAGGAAAACTGGCACTCTTCTACCACAACTGGCAAATGATCGCCAAAGACAAATGGGTTCTCAACATTGTATTTCAAGGTTACAGGTTCCACTTTCACACTCTGCCAAGGTTAAAAGGAATGCCAAATCTGCCACCAAATCAATGGGCAGAGGCTCAAAAACAAATTACAGCACTCATGGATATGAGAGCTATTCAAAAGGTACCATCACAGGAGCAAGGACAAGGATTTTACTCAAGACTCTTTCTGGTACCCAGAAAGGACAAAGCCTGGAGGCCCATTCTGGATCTTTCATCTCTAAACACTTACCTGGATGTTCCGAAATTCAAAATGTTGACATTACAGCAGCTTCTTCCCATGCTGGGCAAGAAAGCTTGGCTCGTGACTTTGGACCTCAAGGAGGCATACCTGCATGTCCCTATCAGACAAAACTGCAGAAGATACCTCAGATTCATAGCTGGTTCAATGCACTACCAATTCTCTGCACTGCCCTTTGGCTTATCTACTGCGCCCGGGGTCTTCACAAAGTGCCTGGCACCAGTAATTGCATTTTGCAGACAGAAAGGAGTTCAAATTTATCCATACCTGGACGACTGCCTGATTCAAGCAGAGAGCAAGGACATTCTTCTAAAGCATCTGGCGTTTGTAAAAAAGTTAAGTTGCCTGGGGTACACAGTAAACAAAAAGAAATCAAAACTAGTGCCCTCACAAGAGATTATATTCCTGGGTGCCAGCTTGAACACAACGGCCCAGATGGCTTATCTCACACCAGACACGCAAGGACAACTGACACAGTACCTTCAATTGATGGCAACAAAAGACCCAACTCCCTGCAAGAAAAATTCTGCAGGCCTTGGGTTACATGGCATCCTGCATACTACTAATTCCATATGCCAGACTGCATATGAGGAAACTACAATGATACCTAAAGAATGTATGGTCTCAACATTGTCAAAGTTTGGAAACAGTTGTACCACTAATCCCTCGCCTTCAACAGGAGTTTCAGTGGTGGGCTCAAGCTTGTCACGTCAACAAGGGGCAGCCTTTTACACAACCCACAGCCAGGCAAACACTGACAACAGATGCATCGGATTACGCCTGGGGAGCACACATGACAGGCAAATGTATTCAGGGCACGTGGCCTGCAGAACAAAGGCATCTTCACATCAATCAAAAAAAGATGCTAGCTGTACAAAATGCCCTTATAGCTTTCAAGGACCTGCTGCATCCAGGACAACTACTGTTAAAGACAGACAACACCACAGTTATGTGGTACATAAACAAGCAAGGGGGCACTCACTCCTACCCCCTATGCAGACAAGCCATGACCTTGTGGAACACAGCTATAAACCTTCAAGTTCATCTGCAAGCACAATTCCTGCCAGGAGAGAAAAACACACTGGCAGACGACTTAAGCAGAAACATCATGGATCCGCACGAATGGGAATTGAATCCACAAATATTCAGAATGATAACACAGAAATGGTGGAGCCCGGACATAGATCTGTTTGCATTCCCAATAAACTGCCAGCTACAAAAATTCTGCACAAGGAGTTACCATCCACAAGCATGGAAAGTGGATGCCCTCTCATTCTTCTGGGAGAACCTACAAGTATACGCTTTCCCACCACTACCTCTCCTGCTAAAGGTACTCATAAAAGCCAGGCAAGAAGAGCCAAAGATGATCCTGATTGCACCAGACTGGTCATGCCAGCACTGGTACCCATCTTAAGGAGCTTAGCACAAGAACCACCCTGGATTTTGCCTCAAATCCCACATCTGCTGACTCAGCACAACAATCAAATGCTACACAGCCAGCTAAAGACCTTAAACCTAGCTGCATGGAAGATTCCTTAGTCAGGCAAGCAATGCCTCTCTCCAAACAGGCCAGAAGGCCTAGTACCAGGAAAGCCTATTCGGATAAATGGAAGAGATTCTGTGCCTGGAACCAAGCTCACAGCCTTGACCCTCTTGTCCCAAACATTCCTCAGATACTACAATACTTAACTGAGATGCTGGACAAAGGCCTCTCCTTCTCATCCATCAAGATCCACGCCTCTGCCATCTCTGCTCATTACAACATGGATCCACCAATTTTCTCTAATCCTCTGTTAAAACAGTACCTCAAAGGGGCTAAAAACATAAGACCACCCCGTAGAGCACCTACTCCAACTTGGGACCTCAACTTTGTTTTGGAAAAACAAACTTTACCTCCTTTTGAGCCAGCTAACACAGCAGAATTAAAATACATCTCTTGGAAAACTGCTCTGCTCCTGGCAATAACATCAGCACAAAGAGTTTCAGAATTACAGGCACTAATGGCAGTGGAACCTTTCCTCATTTTCCACCAGGACAGGGTGTCTTTAAGAACTAACCATACGTTTATGCCAAAGGTGGTACCAGTGTGGCTCTAAACCAAACTATTCACCTGACAACCTTTTATCCTAAACCCCAGAATAAAGGGGAGAGACTACGGCACTCTTTGGACATTCACAGGCAGTTACGCTTCTACTTGGACAAAACCAAAGTTTTCAGAAAATCTGAGCAATTACTGGTAGCATATGCTGCAGGAGCACAGGGAAAAGTCATTTTAAAACAGACTATTTCAAAATGGATAGCACATTGTATACGTTTCTGCTACACATACCATGGAAAACCTGTACCTAGCAGCATTAGATATCACTCCACTAGGGCAACAGCCACTTCAATTGCCTACCTCAGGGGAGTACCTACCAAGGATATTTTGGAAGCAGCAACTTGGAGTTCTGTACATACCTTCACCAAGCATTACCATCTGCCTCTATACTCTAAATCCAGAGCTGGCTTCACCACTGCAGTGCTGCAGGGCCTTATAGCCACTCCTAATGCCTTATAGAACCAGCCACCCTACCTCAGCTTTGGGATTCTACCCAAGTGTAATGACTGCAGCAGTGTAATATGATGAATATAGTACAGTTTTGTACCTATCATAAATGTAGATGTTCGAGTGTATACACTGCTGCAGTCCAGGTTACCCTCCCTCCTTCCCCTCTTACTGGCTGGTATGTACCTATGTCTTCTAACCTTACTACCTATGGGGAGTATTTGCTGGTAGCTGTAAGTTGTTTTTTGCTTTGCTTATGTATGTTTTATTAGCAATTGGAATTGCCTACCTATTTAGAGGCACCTGACATCTGGGGCAAGAAAAACTGAAGAAAATGGCTTCAGCTGCATCTTGTATACCCCTATCGCACTGACGTCAGGGAGGAGGTGACAGCAACTGACGCCGGACCAAGACTTTGGAACTCAGGCTGACTGGGGAACCGCCTGACGGCAGGATATCCCAAGTGTAATGACTGCAGCAGTGTATACACTCGAACATCTACATTTATGGTAGGTACAAAACTGTACTTTTCAATCCAGAATGTCCATGGATGATATAAGTGCAACAGCAATTTGGGCTACTCGCCATACCTTTATTACAAATTAGATCTGGTCTACAGAGGTAGAGCATCATTTGGCTCAGTGGTGCTCAGGAATATCCTTCCTTGAGTCCACCCTAGATTTTAGGTAGCTGGGGACTCTGTCCCATCAGTTGAAGATAGAATGAAAATTGATAACATCAGATAAAGAAGTTACCTACTCACCATAATGTTCCATCTGTGTTGTCCATTTTCATTCTTCCACAATTCCCCTCCAACCAACCCACGTCCTTGAAAATTTGTGGAAGAATCAGTTGGTATAGACCATTTCTGTTCTTTATGTTAAGCTCCAGATATAGCCTTCTTTTTCTGAATATGAATATACCTTTCTACTAAAGTCAGTAAACAAGATCTGAGATAATTGGGGTTGGTGCATTGTGGGTTAGGGAGAAGCTCAAGAGTTCTTGGTTGCCACAAGCTTTGGTAACGGCCAAGTCGGATCCGAGGGATCAGATCCGAACCCATCAGTTGAGGAAGAATGAAAATGGACAACAAAGATGGAATGTTATGGTGCGTACATAACTTCCTTTTACTAGATAAAGCCAAGAGCCTTAATCCAGTCATTCCCCTAGGCAAGAATGAGAAAAAGCACATATTTTTTTCTTGTATCATAGTCTTTTGAACAGACTTTTCTTCTTCTTTTTATTTATGTAACATTGCAGTGCCTACATTTCTTAAAACTGAACAAAGAGAAATGAAGAGGAAAAAACAGGGGCACCTGCATACTTTAGTGGCCCCGTTATACTTGAAAATAACTGAGAAAACTTTATAGTATGCCTATATCATGCACTATACAAATATTACTATTAAGAACAAAAGTTTGCTTTACTTATGGTTAACTCTTTCATTCCTCTTCCCCTCTCCTCAGTACTCCTCCAAACATTAATGACATAAAGTAAGGTATATGTTTTAGAGTCCCCTACAAGTTTAACAAAGTCAAAAAGTCCAATATTTCCAGGTCTTCTTGTTCTGTCATGTTTCACAAATATAATTAATGCCACTCAGTTTTTGCATCATATATTCATGACATTCCTTTGGAGTCTTCTTCTGCAGGAATAGGAACTTCATGATGGCTTGGAGTTCCACACTTGAAAATTCCACGTTTTTCATTGACATGGTTCAATTAATGATCTGAAATAATGTCAGAACATAGGGCAGGATTCACGATGGCTTGCAGGGAGTCTAAGAGTAGTGTAAGACTCCATGCAGCCATCGCGATCCAGGAACAGCCTGATTGTGAGTGTAAGAGAGCACCTAAAATGGCTCTTACACGGGCAGGGCGTGGATATGCTAATTAGCCGAAAGGCATGCAAATGAGGTAAATTAGCGATCCAGGAAGCAGAAACCTGCCCGTGTAAGAGCCATGTTATCTGCAGAAATGTACTCAGTTGATAACTGAGTACCGTTCTGCAAATAACACAATGGAGCCCTGTCAGCTCCAAATAAAGGTTGCAAATGTCGCAGGCAGCATGCCAATGGCCAGATATGTGGCCACTGGCAACGTACCCTGATGCAAACATGAAATAAAAATATTTTTTTTTTCGATCGCCGATGTTTAAACATAGCGCAGCGTCGCGCAAACGGGCTGCGCTATAAAAAAAAACAAAAAATAAAAATATTAAACCCACAAATGTGGGTTTATGCAAAGCATGAGTATACAATGGAAGGGAATAGCAGGGTAAAACAACATGGCCACCAAGTAGGGGTTGCTAAGGGGGGAAGCAGAGTGTAAGACATGTAACTAAGCATTAGTAGGCAATCCTATGTAAATGAGTGGTAGGATAGTGAATCACACTGTTACATAGAAAATGAGCACAATCCGTGCAGTGTAGGAGTAGGATAAGGGGGAGTAACAGAGTAGGAGATAGGTGAAATCACAGGGGGGAATGTATGAAAGGAATGCAGCTCATTGGAGCACAGTGGCATGTGAAAGCTGTCAGTCACACATCATGGAAAGAGGAGTGTCAACAAGTAGGCATGGGAAAGCCAAGAAATGGAAGGTGTACACGATGAATAACACCAAAGTTTCTTGCTGGGCGTGCATGCGTGCGTGTGCGCGCTGGTAGGCACGAGTAAGATAGAGTGTGCGCGTGTAAGCGTGAATGCGCGCGTTTAAGGCAGAATACACATGGAGGAGCCTGTTTAAACACTTGTAAGCTTGTTTGCGCTGGTGTGTGCGTGTTTTAACCCGAATAAGCAGATTCTAGTCCGTCTAAGCATGTGTGCGCACGTGTTAGCCACTGTGAGCGTGTTTTCGCTGGTATGCGCGTCACTCCCCCCTGAGGAAACAGAAGGGAAAAAGGAAGCATGGGAAATAGTAGGAAGCTAGCAGATATTACTGGCAGAGCTAGCAGGTGAAAACAATCAGAAGCAGGCAATTACACAGGCAGAACAGTAGCCCAGCCCAGCACTTAAAACACTGCAAACAACAGTGCAGAATGTTTCTCTGAAGAGACACTGCAACAGAGGAGTAAGCTACTAGAAGTGAAAACTGAAAAAGCTTCACTCAGACCAAAAATGCTAGGGGCTGCCATAGCTGTTATAAGGAGACATATGCAACTTGCTGAGGGTGGTGACTATGCAAATGCTGCCAGACAACCCACAGTGAGGAGACGGAGAAGTGTGTACAGGCCCAGGGTCACCTACCAGGGGTTACATGAGCTGGAGATAGTGGAGCGCTATAGAGTGGACAGAGACCTCCTGCAGCAAATTGTTGAGCTGTGCAGGCAACGCCTCACACACAGAACCAACAGAGGGGAACCCATCCCAGTGGTAACCAAGGTATGTGTTGGCCTAAGAATACTAGCAACAGGTACCTTCCAGAGACCAACTGGTGATATGATGGGGATATCACGGGCATCAGCATCCAGGGTACTGCACCAGTTCCTGGATGCCATGTCAGCACATGTCGGTGAGCATGTATATTTCCCCAATTCCCGTGAGGTATTGGCCAGCAATATGCGTCTCTTCCAGCAAATAGCGGAATACCCTGAGGTAGTGGGTGCAATAGACTGCACGCATATACACATCAAAGCACCAGCCGGTGAGCGGGGTAAGGCCTACATTAACCGCAAGGGCTTCCCCTCCATCAACTGCCAGGTTGTGTGTGATGCCCAGGGCATAATAATGTATGTGTGTGCTGGCTGCCCTGGATGCTACCATGATTCACATATCTGGCATCTGACGCAGCTGTACCAGACATTTGCCAATGGGGACATCCCACATGGTCACTTAGTGGGGGATGCTGGCTATGCACTGGAGCCGTGGCTGATGACACCCATCAGAAATGCACACACACCTGAACAAGAACGCCATAATGAGGCACACGCATAAACACGAAATGTAATTGAGCGTGTGTTTGGGCTGCTCAAGTCACGGTTCCGGTGCCTGGACACATCTGGTGGAGTCTTGCAGTACTCAATACATGTACCCAAATCGTCATGGTATGTGCTATGCTACATAATATGATTCTGCGAAAACAGCTGCAGCAGGACCAGCATAGGGCTGGACCAAACAGCCCCCCACCATTGCCAAGCCAATCACAGGCAGAGCGTGACTCGGAGGAGGAACAACCTGAGCCTGCCTCAGTAGGCAGAAGGAGGCGTGCCCAGTATGCCTTGGCCTTGGCAAAGCGGCAACGCGTAGCACATACACTGGCTCAGTAGGAACCCAGGAAATGATACCTCTCTCTGACTCACACATATAGTAAAAGGGATGCCTAAGTTGACACAACCTGCTATCAAACATGTACAGGGAGTGTAGTATGTGCATCCAACATAGACAGCCCTGCAGCACCACCTGAGGCATGATTGCCATGTGTTAAGCAATGTAACACCATGTAGTATATGCAAACATGATGACCCTGACTAGCATCCTACCCTCACCAAGCATGATGCCAGAATATGAAGACGAGATGATCAATTACAATAATTGGCTTAAGTATTGCCATTAGTCAAAGGGGATCCAATGCGTGCCAGCCTGGGATGACATGCTGAGCAAGGCATGATGCTCCACCTCCATAGGTATCACAAGGGATAATAACCTAGATGTAATGCTACCCAATGCCAGATGTCCAAACTGAAAGATGCATGCAGTCTAAACTCCCCTCAGCATGGAGAATGTTGATATCTGTCCTGTAACAGAAAACTGGGTTAAGGCTCACAAGAGCACCCTAACACTACCAGGTTACACCTCATACCATGCTTTACAGCCCCAAAACATGGAACAAACTACAAAAGGAGGGTGAGTAGCAATAATTGTCAAGGATAACCACACCCCCATGTTGGTACCACAACAAGAAGCAGCATGGAGTATCCATGCTCAAGTAACAGTGGCTAAGACTGCCTGCCAGTTTGTTGCCTGCTACAGACTACCCTCCTAATGCCAGGAACTGCACTTGGCCTATGTTGGAACACATGGAAATATCAAGCTTTCCAAACAACATTATATTGGGTGACTGAAAATACTCAAACATAGACTGGGAGCATTATCCCAGCACCAACACCCTAGGCCAAAGGTTCCTAGAATCCATAAACCAAAATGCTCAGGAACAATGTACCACTCCCACAAGAGGGGTAAGCATACTGGATGTGATAATCAGCAACATGGGTACTCTATGGCCAGATGAGAAGTGTATTCCTCACTGGTAAGATCAGACCATAGAGTAATCACACTGGATATTCACAGCCGGGCCACAGTCCCTGGCCAGAAAACCACAGTGAAAAACATGTGTAAAGGAAATGTTGCACTCCTCCAAACTGATGTGGAATCCATTAAAGGCCCTGTGCCTGTGGAAAATATGGGCCACACCTCAGAACCCTTTATAAATGCATTCTATGAACACAGTCAGGAATGCATGGATTATGCAATCCCAAATAAAACCAAGGCCCAATACCACACACACAGGTATCTGGCATGGTGGACCACAGCCATTACCAAACCATGCAAGAGAATGAGGCAGTCACCACATGATAGAGCAAACCCAAAAAGGGAAGTAATCTCTGATCAGTATTATGGCAATAAAATATGGCCAGTCATAAAATCCACTAAGGCCAGCTACAAGTTGAATCTGTGAATCTTGGGCAATGTTACACCTGCCCCATGTACACAGACAACCCCCTCCACCCCCCAAGAAATACAAATATATGTGAGAGATGCAAGCACGTCTCCAAACTGGAGGCTGAGCTCTCTTAACTCAGTACTGTGTAAACTAGTCAGGAGGAGAAGGTAACCACACACACCACAAACCCACTCACATAGACCTATCACAACTGCAAACCAAATACATAAACACACAAAAACATTCCTGGAGGCTATAATTAAAAACCACCAAATCATCAGAGGCCTCCAAAGCAGACACCCAAGCAACCACTACCCCCAAACATAGCACATGCAAAACATAGTACACAAAGTCGGTGTGCCAAACAGTCACAGCCCGTAAGGACAAACAACATGCCTGATACACTTGTAATAGGTGACTCCATAGTCAGACACACTGATGTCCCGCTCATGTGACTGAACAAGGAAAAGGGTACAGTAAGCTGCCTGTAGGCTGCTACAATCTGCCACATAACACAATCATGCAGGTCACTCCAAAGCAAGGACAAATATGACTCAGTCATTGTCCATGCTGGTGTGAATGACCTGAGACGTACCTCCCTGGACTACATGTAAAGAGACATAGAGGAGCTCTCCGATTATGTAGGCCAGGCCGGTATGACTCTGACCCTGATCAGCATCCTACTCCCACCAAGAATGATGCCACAGTACAAACACAGAATGATCAGCTTTAACAATTGGCTCAATTACTGGTGTCATTCCAAGGGGATACAATGTGTGTCTGCTTGGGATGTCATGCTTGACAAGCCACGCTGCTTTGCCAGGGATGGCTTGCACCTGTCACCCCTGTGTGTCTGGATATTGGCTAAGGCTCTTGCCACCTCCATAGTGCCTTTTGTAGGCAAGGCTGAAAAGACAAACCCACCTCCCAGAAAACATAAGTGGAAAAAACTTGAGGGTAATGCTGCTCAATGCCAGATGTCTAAACCACAAGATGCACGCTCTCGAGGCCCTCCCCAGTATGGAGAACATCGATGTCTGTGCAGTGATGGAAACCTGCATCAAGGCTCCTGAGAGCACCCCAGCACTACCAGGTTATACCTCAAATCATGCTTTTCTGCCCCAAAACCTGGACCAAACCACAAAAGGAGGGGGAGTATCCATATTCAGCAAAGATACCCACACGTCCAGGTTACTGACCATGCACGAAGCATCAGAGACCATCCATGTGCAACTAACTGTAGGCAAAACCGCTGTACAGTTTGTAGCATACTACAGACCACCCTCTCAGACCCAGGAACACCACTCAGCCTCCCTGAAGACACTGGAGAGTATGAATGTCTCCCCAAATACCAAACAAGGTACTCACAAATCACCACATAGGTGGTAATCTATTACGTATGGAAGAAGTAATCAGGGACCCAGGGGCACAAGTGGACAGTAACCCCACATGCAACACTCACTTTGCCAACGTGGCTAGGAAGACCACCTATATTGGCCACCTTTTCTTGAAAGGATTCACATCTATGTCGAGAGGTCATTGTGCCCCTATACTCTTCTCTTATCAGGCCCATAAGTGAGTACAATGCCCCATTTGGGATGTACCGTACCCGACACCTGCAGCAGTTAGAAAGTCCTCAAAAGTACCTGACCAAGAGGATAAAGGGTATCAAACATTTGTCATATGCTGCCTGGCTGACAACACCTCAGCTGTATGCAGTCACATACTGCATACTCAGAGGCGATGTATGCCCGATGTACAAGGTCATGTCCAATACAGAATTGATGGACATGCTCCACCTCAGAAAATCCAAAGCCATTAGAGCCGTGAGAGCAACAGATGTCAACCTCAACACATAAATAAATCGGATGTGCTGGAGGGACAGATTCCTAACCCAGAGGCTCCCTACACTATGGAACATAACCCACTCCATGTTAGGCAGAGCCCCTCACTGACTCTCTTCAACAGGAATCTTGCCAAGTGGATGGGAGATCGTAGATTTACACTGGGGGTCTTCAGTGTGTCACATCTAGACAGAGGCACAGTAAAGTAAACCCTAAATGGCCATAATATTCACATAGCAAGGGGTGGCGAAAGCCACACACACTCTGGCTAGGCTGATAAATGCCCTAGGGCAGATAGCCCAGTATGAACCTATGAACCTATGGAGATACAAATTGTACAGGACACTAAGGATAATCACAAGGCTGTCTTAACTGATGGTAGGAACCTTGTTGGGAATTCACAGATATGCTCTGAATTACCAAATGTTACAAACATTACACCAAACCCACACACATTGCCAACATCCAACCTGACAGGTTCAGTGCAAACTCTCCCCCCCAAAATGACAAATATCTATCCCAGCAGAGTGCTGGCCCCCTGACATTGCAGATGCTGAGGTAACAGGCAGCATCTTCAAAGCAAGACACACAGCATCAATGGTACGAGATGGTGTCCTGGGCTGTGTCCAACATGAACTCCAAGAAGAATGGAATGAAATAACACTACTGCTCAATTTCAGCCTTACCACAGGATATGTACCCAAAGAGCAGTGTACAGCAACAGTGGTCCCTCTCCACAAATGTGGTGCCTCAATGGATACTGCAAACTATCACCCATGAATCCTGACAAGCTTGGTCTGCAAAGCTGTGGAAAGGATCATCATGGACCTCAGAAATAAAGATATTGGGGACCTACAGACACTGGACCCTACCCAGCGTGGCTTTCTTAAGGGCAGATCCTGCCCCTTAAACATGTCTGACTCATTTGAAATGGTCATCAAGGCCATTGATGAGGGGAATGTGGTCCACACAGCCTATCTGGACCTTGCAAAAGCCTTCCATACAATACACCACGTGTTTTTATAGATATGCTCACCAGCTTAAATATAAACCCCTATGTCAGTAGATGGGTTGCAAGCCAGCCCAAGGACAGAACTGACATGGTCAGACATGCTGCAGCCATGTCAGACTACAAACCAGCTACAACTGGCATCCTACAAGGCTCAGTCCTGGGGACCTCCCTTGTATGGTATATATTTCCCATAGGTACAGGCCAACATGGAAGGACTGTGTCTGAACAAGTTTGCAGAGGACTACAAACTGGGCACCTTATCTGACCCTCCAGCTGACACAAGCATCATACAAAAGGGCCACATAGAAACAGACAACTGGTGCCAGAGCCATGTCATCAAGCTAATTGCAGAAAAGTGTATAGTCATCCCCTGTGGATAAACAGTAAGTGCCCACCAATTACCACATAGGTGTTAACCCATTAAGTATGTTAGAAGTAATAAGAGACCTGGGGACACAATTTGATAGATATCTTGCATTTGACAACCATGTGGCTGTAGTGGTTACAGAAACATACCATATACCCACCTAATCATGAAGGTAGTCAGATCTAGATCAGGGGAGGTCATCGTGCCTCTTCAGTCATCCTTCATCAGCCTCACAATTGAGTACAATGGCCCCTGTGGGATGTACCTCAGCAGACACCTCCAGCAACTGGAAAGACCCCAAAAGTACCCCACCAGGAGGATCAAAGAGCTCAAACAGATGCCATGTGTTGCCTGATTAAACAAACCGCAGCTCCACACAGTGCCATACTGCCTGCCCAGAGGCAGTCTGTGCCTGATGTATAAAGCC
This sequence comes from Protopterus annectens, assembly GCF_019279795.1. Lineage (NCBI taxonomy): Eukaryota > Metazoa > Chordata > Ceratodontiformes > Protopteridae > Protopterus > Protopterus annectens. The sequence goes on along the minus strand of NC_056737.1, from coordinate 1,698,747,223 downwards.
ATGTCCAAGCTGGAATCAATGAACATGCTGCACCTTGTACAATCTGAATGCCAGTGAGCTATGCACATGAGAGACCTGAACCCCAGCACTGACATACATAGGACATGCTGTAGTGATTGATCCATAACCCAGAAGCTCACTCCACTCTTGAGTAAACTCCCAGTACAAGTTAGCCAGAGAGTTCCTCATTGACTCTCCTCAACAGGAATCATGATGAGTGGATGGGAGATGGTAGGTTTACCCTGGGTATCACTGTTATGTCACGGGTAGACAGAGGCACAGTATACTAACCTTGAAATATGTCATGTCAAATTCCAGTTACAATGTGTGTTGAAGGACAAACACACTCTCTGACTAGCAGTAGAAATGGCCTAGGGCACATCGCTAGTGTTTGTCAATGTCCACCCAAGTTGTGGAATACACTACCAATGTTGGACAAGCCTGGTGTAAGTAGTCCATATCCGAACAAAATGCAGCATGGTCATATGTGCACAACTGGCCCTTAACCAGTCTGGTGTGCTCACTATGAATATTGAAAGCAGTGATAGGACTGAAACCCAGGATACTGTCCACCACAGTGAAAGTACTGAACCAGTACACTATACAATATTACAGTGTATGGTCATTATGAAAGGATGTTGACAACTTTATGCAAATTATCCCATGGAAACCCTGCAGGCACAGTATAATCCCTGTCGGGTTCAGACACAAAGCAGTTGGGCAGTATGTACACAACATGACTCCCAACACACAACTATAAATGTGAAATATTGTTGAAGTTCACACACACCCACAAATGTGGTGGACTGAAGATCTTAACATATGGAAAGCACACACTGGGCATGCTCACACACTTTGATAAATGAGACATATGTCAGGCAATAAGCCATGGAATATGCCTGAACTGGGCATGCTTTCACACTTAGCCCATGTCTCAGTTTAGCTGTTGGCCACACATATGTGGTATATGTATGTGTTAAACCAGGAACCAACCACAAGACAGCAATCTGCCCAGTGCACACAGTTAAATGACTACAGAGACATAAGTTAAATAGTGGATCCCACACATATTCAAACATCTTCCACAGATACACAAGTTGTACATAGAAACAGGGAAAGCTGTGGCAATAAAGACCTGCAAACAGTTTATCAGCAACAAATATTGTGCATCTGAAAATTAAACATATGGGTGTAGAGGTCAATACTAGGCTGTTTGCCCTAGGGAATACAAGCTTAGCCAGAGTGTGCTTAGCATCTGCCTCCCCAGTACAGTAGGCTACTGTGCCTCTGTAAAGTAGGTCACAGAAGGCACCATGTAAGGCTAGTGTACTGTGCCTCCTTTAAGCAGGGACACAGTGGAGATCCCAGGGGTTGAATTTGCAATGTCACATCCATGTTTGAATCCTGCAAATGCTCAGTGTGTGTGTGTGTGTGTGTTTGGGTGAGGGGGGTTAGTGTGTGTGCAATTCTGTGTGAAAGAAATGTCCCTTTTGCCAACTAGAAGAACACACTGCATGATGCACACTCCTCTTTCTAAACACTGATGATCTCAGCACCCTATAAGTACAGCAGGAGAAGGGAAACCTCCCTGTAATTCAGATAGCGCGCTCCGCTAATGCGTCTCTCACAAGTGTCATAGCATAGTTAGGTAGGGGTTTGAATCCTGCAAATGCTCAGTGTGTGTTTGTGTGTGTGTTTGGGTGAGGGGGGTTAGTGTGTGTGCAATTCTGTGTGAAAGAAATGTCCCTTTTGCCAACTACAAGAACACACTGCATGATGCACATTCCTCTTTCTAAACACGGATGATGTCAGCACCCTATAAGTACAGCAGGACAAGGGAAACCTCCCAGTAATGCGAATAGCACTCTCTGCTAATGCGTCTCTCTCAAGTGTCATAACATAGTTAGGTAGGGGTTTGAATCCTGCAAATGCTCAGTGTGTGTGTTTGGGTGAGGGGGGTTAGTGTGTGTGCAGTTCTGTGTGAAAGAAATGTCCCTTTTGCCAACTACAAGAACACACACTGCATGATGCACATTCCTCTTTCTAAACACTGATGATGTCAGCACCCTATAAGTACAGCAGGAGAAGGGAAACCTCCCAGTAATGCGAATAGCGCGCTCTGCTAATGCGTCTCTCTCAAGTGTCATAACATAGTTAGGTAGGGGTTTGAATCCTGCAAATGCTCAGTGTGTGTGTTTGGGTGAGGGGGGTTAGTGTGTGTGCAATTCTGTGTGAAAGAAATGTCCCTTTTGCCAACTACAAGAACACACTGCATGATGCACATTCCTCATTCTAAACACTGATGATGTCAGCACCCTATAAGTACAGCAGGAGAAGGGAAACCTCCCAGTAATGCGAATAGCGCGCTCTGCTAATGCGTCTCTCTCAAGTGTCATAACATAGGTAGGGGTTTGAATCTTACAAATGCCATGTGTGTTTTTGCCACACAGTTTGTCCATGTGTGTGGGGTGTTGCTCTTAATATTGTATGACATAGATCATATCAGTAATGTCAATGCACACATGAGGTATGTGTGTGCCACATAGACATATGTACCTGTGACCTGAAATAGTTCCCATGTGTGAAGCCTGCCTCATGTGAATACATGTAATTTGCATTACACAACTTTATGACTGTGGTTTTCTGTGCAGGGGCTGCATTTGGTATGTGAATATACAGTGAGAGTAGTCTATGGTGTCATCTTACCAGCGAGGGATACACTTCTGGTCTGGAGCATATAGTCCACATGTTGGTGATGAACAGGTGCAGCATGTATTCCCCACTTGTTTGAGTGGTAACAAGTCGTTCCATAGCAATTGAGTGTATGGATTCTAGGAACTTTACACCTAGGGTGTTGGAGCTACAGTAATGCTCACAGTCTATGTGTGGGTAAATGAAGCTGCTCAATATATTGTTGTTTGGAGACACCTGCAGATATACATGTATTCTTAAGTAGGCCAAGTGGGTTACCTGGGTTTGGGAGTGTGGTGTGTGCCAGGCTATGAACTGGACGGCAGTCTTACCCACTGTTAGTTGCACATGGATAGTCTCTGATGCTTCGTGCTGTGCCACCAACCTGGAGGTGTGTGTATCTTTGATGAATATTGATACTCCCCCTCCTGTTCTGTTTTGGTGCAAGTTATGTGGCCGACAAGCATGGTATGAGGTATAACCTGCCAGTGCTGGGGTGCTTTTGGGGGCCTTGAACCAGGATTCTGTTACTGCACAGATATTGATGTTCTCCATGCTAAGGACAGTTTCCAGTGCATGCATCTTGACGTTTATACTGCTGGCGTTGAGTAGCATTACTATTAGTTTCCTATCACTTGTGATACCTATGGAGTTGGTCTTGTCTGTTGAGCCTTGCCTAAAAAAGGCACTATGGGTGTATCAAGAGCCTTTGCCAATATCCGAAAGCCCATGGGTGACAGGTGCAAGCTGTCCCTAGCAAAGCAGTGTGGCTTGTTGAGCATGTCATCCCAGGCTGACAGGCATTGGATCCCCTTTGAATGACACTGAAACATAAGCCAATTGTCTGAATTGATCATCTTGTCTACATATTATGGCATCATTCTTGGTGAGGGTAAGATGCTACTCAAGGTCAGGGTCATACCAGTCTGGGCCACATGCTCAGAGAGCTCCTCTATGTCTCTCATGATGTAGTCCAGGGAGGTATGTCTCAGGTCATTCACACTGGCATGGACACTGACTGAGTCATATTTGTACATGCCTTGGAGTGACCTGTGTGCTTGTGTTATGTGGCAGATCATAGCGCCCGACAGGCATCTCACCTTGACCTTCTCCTTGTTCAGCCTGATGAGCGGGACATCCGTGTACCTGACAATAGAGGCACCCATCACAAGTGTAGCAGGTGTGTTGTTTAGCCTTACATGCTGTGACTGTTTGGCACACTGGCTTTGTGAGCTATGTGTTGCACTTGTTCTGTTCTGGGGTAGCGGTTGCTTGTGTGTCTGCTTTGGAGGTGTCTGCTGCGTAGGCAGACCTTTATTTAGAGACTCTGAGTATGGTTGTGTGTGTTTATTTGTTTGGATTGCTGTCGTGGTAGGTCTATGTGAGACTGGAATTGTAGTGACCGTGGTTTCCTTCTCCTCCTGACAGGTTTTGCCAGTACTGAGTTGAGAGAGCTTAGCCTGCAGTTTGGATATATGGTTGCATCTCTCACATGTGGTGGAATTTGTTGGGAGGAGGAGAGGGTTGACTGTGTAAATGAGGCAGTTGTAACATTGCCTCTAGACTCCCAGATTCACCAGCTGGACCGTGGAAGAGATTGACAACTGACCTTTGAACATGCTAGGCTAGTATTGGGAATTCCTTTATAATTAACAACAAAAAGGGCCAATGGGGAACAAGGTACGTAAGGTGAGTTTGTGAGGGTGAAGCGCTTTTAATTTGTTAGTGCTGGCATATATAAATGCTTTAGTGAGCAAGTGCCAGGTATCTCAAATGCAGTGTGTTACAGGTAACTTAATTGCATAACTGACAAACACTAACTTTCTGTCAAGTGAAACAAGGACATGCATACAGTAAGCAATGCACATGTCACTAGGGATTCTCAGAGGCGCTGTAAAGCTGCATTTCAGGTGGGATTAGTGTTTCAGGGAAATAACAAGCAAACAAGCATACAAACAAAGCTACAATCAGCAGGCATGGATCTAGTCTATGCTACAGCAAACAAGGTGTACCAATTTCAGTAAGAAACAGTTCAAATATGCAGGCGCTATAAGCCTTTAGCCAGAAATTCCCACCTCAGACGGGCAGAGTCCAGCCTCTCCTCCCACAAGAGTGCAGACCATGAACCTTTGTAATGTGTAATAACTGGCCTGAAGCCCAACTGCTTAAACCAGAACTAATACACATTTATAATGACAGACACTGAGCCCTCAATCAGCATTCCCCAACTTAGTAGGCTGTATGCTACCTGTCCTGCCACCACAGTATCCCTGACATTTAATGACTCACCTCCTGTCATAGTTAGTTGTGTGTTTTGGGGCTGTGAAGCATGGTATGAGGTGTAACCCGGTAGTGCTAGGGTGCTCTTGGGAGTCTTGAACCTGTTGTCTATTACTGCACAGATATCAACATTCTCCATGCAGAGTAGAGGTTGTACTGCATGCATCTTGCGGTTTACATGTCCACCATTGAGTATCATAACTTCCATTTACTTATCCCCTGTGCTACCTATGTAGGTGGCCTTCTGTTTACAGCCTTACCAGCAGAATGCAAAGATGTGCAGATATTACACTATGGTAATTTATAGGGGTGTACCAAACAATACAATGACAATCATACTGTTAATGCATCAGGCATGCTGCGATATACCCACAATGATATCATTACACTGTACAGTTGACAACATGATAATATTACTACACATCTATGTAGTCACCCTATGCATCAGCACCATGTTAACCGGTCCTGCATCGATGTTACAGATTGCAGGAGGTGGCACAGTTTCATCATATGCACAGGGTGTGTACTTGGTATGCCTGAGTCTGCCACTGATACAACCAGTCGACATGTATGTGTGTGTGTGTTAGTGAGGGACAACCGTAGAAGATGGGGCAATGTTGATGCAGAGTGTGCATGTATGTGTTAGCCCTAGGTGTTAGCATTATGCATGTGTGTATGCATGCACACAGTTCTACCTTGTGGCCGCCATATACGGGTGTTTGTGGACAGCCACAGACTGTACCTGCCAGGTCGTACAGATCACTGCCTCTGGCCACGGACACAGTACCTGTGCCTGGCAGGGGTGCTACGGACAGTATCAGGTACTAAGCCAGACTGGGTACTGTCATCAGAAGCAGGTGGTTATTGACTGGAGACATGTCCCTGCTGGGACTGTCCAGAGCCACGTGCACGTGGTCTCCTAGGGCGGTCTGATGACAGCACAGACCCAGCATTGTTGGAGCTGGTACTGGCACTATGTGAGTGGCCGCGGGTTTGTTGTCGTCCGTGACGACTGCCAGCTGTTGCTGGCATTCGTCCACGTCGACGCCTCAACCGCCCTGCGTTGCCCTGGCTCATGGACATGTAGTTGTGGAACAGATCTAATGTGTCCCCCCAACGTCTGTCAATGACCTCGGTGAAATTACGGATGGCAGCCGCAACATCACGCATAGTGTCATTCATAGCAGTGCGATGTGCTCTCAGCTCCCTCAGACTCTGTCTGGTGTACTGTTCCGTACGTGACTGTGCCTGCATTACAGCCCGGAACATAGCTGAGGTTGAAAGACCTCTGTGGGCACGTCTGACAGGGGCAGTACGACCACGGATGCTCCCACGAGAACCCCTGGACATCTGCCTGTGTGGTACCATGTCAGGACTCTGGCCATGGCTGCTGTGAGGGGATGCATGTGCCACTGATACCACATTACCCTGGTCAATGCCCACTGCATGCTGTCCATCACCTAGGGATATTGGTGACAATGGATGTATTGGCAGGATGACTGTGCGCATTGATGGGGTTGACAGCTGTGTACTGTCGATTGGCTGACCAACAACGGACCCTGGCACACCTCCCTGTGCCATTACACAGGTATCATCATTATCACTATCCCCAGCAGCAGATTCAGGTTCCCTGCTGCACACCACCAGAGCAGCACCAGAGAACCTGTGAGAAGAAGACAGGAAACACAGTTTACAATGTGCACACAATGTTACCACACATGCACACATGCGCACATGGGTACATGCACACATGCACACTCCTCAGTACATGAGATACAAACACACAGACACACCTGCAAGCACACACATAGCAATACCATTTTAGGGTATTATTACTATTACTATCATAAGTATTAAAGGAATGTTATTACACACTCACCAGCATGGATTGGCTGCCTTGCTGTTACACCAGTGGGACCTGCACAAATAAGACATTCATTGTCGGTGGGCACAACTGTGCCATTGATACTGTGAGTATGATACAGTTCAGTAGTACAACAGTTGGCTTTCACAGGTCTACTGCCGATATTGAGAATATCACTCTTGCACAATAATTACCAGGATAATAGCTACAAACACAGTACACACCTCACACATGTATAAACTACCAGTGTAGAGAACAGTCAAATATAGATATGGCATGTTACCTGCACGCTCCTAGTCCTCCTGCTGGGTGGCTCCAGCCTCCATCATTACACATGTGTGTGGATGTTGTTGTTGTTGGGCTGCAGCCACAACACTTAGGAGGAGCCCCTCCAGTCTGGTGAGGGGGGGTGTATAGCCACCCCACCACCTGTGGCAAGCTGTTGCCTGTGGATATCAGATGCACGCTGACGGACATTTCTAATTAAATCACTGCAGTGATGGCGTACCTGCTCATATGTCCGGTTGTGCATGCCTATGTCATTTACCCGACGGACAAGGTCTTGCCACAGTGCAGCCCTCTCCTGCTGGTTCTGGCTGGTGCGGGAAAAGAGTGTGGCAAAATCCTGCACCAAGCTCTGGTGTATCTCCTCTTCCTCTGCAGCAGAGTACGTGGGATTGCGCTGGTGCACCATTTCCCTGGAAGGAAAAGAAAAATATATGAGCAAGTGATATGGCACACATAAAACTCTACTGTAGTGATATCACTGAACTGCCATATATAGCATCTGTCTGTCTATTGGGGGATACACATGTGAATGACCACATATCAGTGCTCAGCCGACAACTCTGTGACAGTGCCTGGCACACTCCATACAACAAACAAGTATACTCCAGCAGTCGGCACACTTGAGGTCCAATGCACAGCCTCACACTGGGGGTATGTATCAGGGTAATGTATGGGGAACATTGTCAACCCATGCAATGCATGCAATGCACAGTACAAATGTCACTGGTAATGCACCATAGTCTTTGTTGCCATAACCATACCTACACCACAGTCACATACAGGGAACCACAGCACAACATATGGCAATGTAGTATGTTTGTAACCCAATACCGGACACATCTTTCTCTGGCCTCACACCAAGGACACACACTACCATGACAGACACAAAGTCATGCTGAGCAATCACACCATTACAGACCTTGCACACAGTCAGTGGCACACACATTCCACCTCACATAGTTGGTATTGCAATGAGTACATGTGTGTGTGCATTGTGTCTTAGGCAGGTAGTATGCTATTGGGCCTGGGCCTACAGCAGCATACTGTTATGCTACCCTGCCCCTTGGAACACGTGTAATGTGGTTGTACTTGCTCCTGTCAAACAGTTACACAGGGTGACTCATGTGGCATACTACCTATCTGCATAACATTCAACAGGGGTATGTCTGACATCTACTAATGGGGAGCCTTGCTTCGTAATGCTGGGTGGTTTACTCCAGGGTATGGCCTATTTGTGGGTAGGAACCTGTACCTCCACCATGTGCTCTTTACTGCGGTGCCAAGGATGACAGACATAGGTCATTTATGCTGGGGATATTGTGAGGTGTATCATGGTTGTTGGACAACTGTTATGGGTGTGACTTAACTATGTATATCCAGCAGTGGTATGCTCTGTGTCGGTAGTTTGAGAGGCACTCTATCTGTGGTTTTGTCAGTCACTCTGCATAGGTAATGTGTTTGAGGGCATTATCACTGTTTGTTAGGTATGACTGTATCCTTCTCCCTTTCTGTAGTTGTCATGGGAGGTACATACCATGTAGGACATTGTGAGGTGTAGAGGGGAACAGTGACCTACATTTCACTAGCTGACACACCATTTCTGCTGACATGTACCATGTACAGGTATTACAAGACTGGTGTGCCACTGTGAATATCACAGGGGAGGCTATTGTGCACTTGTTTCCCATGTTCCCTCCTGACACATCCAGTAGTAGGCAGGCAACCACATATGTGGTGGTTAGTGGTGTAAGTGTTTTGGAATGGGGTATGGTACTCCTGTATCTGCACTGGTGTTCAGTACATGCCTTTGTCACCAGGCACCTGTTGCAATACATCTGCACACCTGTGCCTATCTCAGTGTATATATATATATATATATATATATATATATATATATATATATATATATATTTATATCTATATCTCTCTATATATATATATATATATATATATATATATATATATATATATATATATAGAGAGAGAGAGAGAGAGACACACAGAGGGGGTGAGAGATAGAGAGAGATATTCATATACATACATATCTGTACACATTCATATCTGTATATGTGTATGTATCTATATATATATATGTATGTGTCTATTACATAATATGTGTATATACATATTCTATCGATCTATCTATATATGTTCATAGGTTCAGAGGTAGGTACTAGGATATCGGCCCTAGGGCCCATACAAGCCTAGCCAATAAATGTACCCTGGCTTTCGCCACCCAAGAAAGGCATTTTCCTATGCCCCTGTCGAGCAGAGCCACAGACGTGATCCCTGGGGTGAATTCCCCATTTCCCATCCAATCATCAGGATCTTTCTTGAAGAGTGCTAATGAGGAGCTCTGTTTGACATAGATAGGTAGTCTGTTCCAGAGTATGGGAAATGTCTGGGACAGGACTCTATCCCTCCAGCATGTTCTGTTTATTGTGGTGACAAGGTTAAGGTCCCTAGAGCGTGTAGCTCAGAGGGATTGGGATTTCTTTAAGTGGAGCATGTCCAACAGCTCTAGGTTTGACATAGCTGTGTATGTTAGGCAGAGATCACCCCTGAGTAGGCGATATGCCATGGAGTCAAGCTGCAGTTTTTTGAGACGGTCTGCATAGGGCATCTGTTTGAGGCCAGTAATCCTCTTTGTGAGGTATTTCTGTGGTCTTTCCAGTTGTTGTAGTTGTCCTGTGAGATACATACCAAAAGGGGCATTGTACTCTATTATGTGTCTAATAAGTGATGAGTTGAGGGGAACAATGACCTCTGTTTTCTGGATGGGAATCCTTTTGTGATGAAATGAGCCACGTAGAAGGATTTCCCAACCACTGTGGCGATGTGATTATCAAAGGAGAGACTACTGTGCACCTGTGTCCCAAGGTCTATTATCACATTTTCGGCATTAAGTAGACTACCAGCTATGTGGTAGTTCATGGGTACAGAGTTTATACCACGGGGATGACAATACACATTTTGGCATTGAGCTTCAGGCCGTGGCTTTGACACCAGGTATCTGTCTCAGTGAGGCCCTTTTGTAGTTTGCCCACATCGTTAGGAGTTGCGATTATGGCTCCTAGTTTGCAGTCATCTGCAAACTTTGTTAGCCACAGACCTTCTGTGTTGGCCTGCACTTCAGAGAAGTAGATACCAAACAGGAGAAGACCCAGGACTGAACCCTGTGGTACTCCACTTGTCACTGGTCTGATGTCGGATTTGGAATACGCTACTTTCACAGTGTGGGTTCTGTCCATGAGCCAGTTGTCAACCCATCTTATGACATAGGGATTTATACCTAGTTTAGTGCGCTTATCTATAATTCCAGAATGGGGGATGGTGTTGAAAGGCTTGGCGAGGTCTACATAAGCTGTGTGAACCATTTCACCATCATCTATGGCTTTGGTGACTGCTTCAAAGAAGTCAATCAGGTTTAGGAGACATGATCTGCCTTTTACAAATCCAAACTGAGTAGGGTCCAGAGTTTGGAGTTTACCAATATCTTTGTTTATGAGTTCCATGGTGGTACATTCCATGGCCTTGCAGACCAGGCTCGTCAGGCTAATGGGGTGGTGGTTACCGTGGTCAGTCGTGGCTCCCACTTTGTGGAGTGGGATGTGTTGTGGTGCACCATTCATTGGCTACAAAGCCTGAGGTGAGGCTATGATTGAACATGGTACTGTGGTAGGGTGCCAGTTCATTCAGTGGTTCGTGTAGAACGCAGCCTGGGATATTGTCAGGTCCCATGGATGCTGTGTTTTTGGCTTTGGAGAGTGTGTATTTCACCTGTGCAGCCGTGATTATAGGGACTTTGCATTCTTCCAGTATAGAGATGGGCCCTCTAGGGGGTGAGAGGGGGGTAAAGTTAGCACTGAACCTATCTGCCAGGATGTTGGCAATATCAGTTGGTTCTGTATATTTAGTGCCATTATGCTGTACCTCAGAGCAGATCTGAGTGTTCCCATTTAGATTCTTGACATAGCTATAGAATGCTTTGTGGTTGTCTTTAGAGTCAGTGGCAATTTTGTTTTCGTAACTAGCTTTGGGGGATTTTATGAGGATCTCAGCTTCTTACTGAGGTTGACCAGGGAGTTCCTCCAGTCATGGGAATTTACTTATTTTTGCAACAGTTTCTTTCTTCTGATGTAGAGTTTGTTTATGGCAGAGGACCACCAGACTGGCTTCCTTTGTCTGGGGGATAACATCTTGGTTCTATTAGGGATAGCATGATCTATGCACTCGTGTAAGTGCTTATACAGTGCATTTGTGTAGGATTCAGCAGTCATACCTCTATTGTCCGTCTGCATGGGTGTCATGCAGTTTGCAATTTCTGTCTTAAGAAGTGTGACATTGGCTTTTGAGAAGTGTGTTACGATGGTGCCCCTAATTGGCGCTGGGGTGGGATGTGGATGTCTAGGCTGATTACCTTGTGGTCGGATCTGACCAACGAGGAATTGACTTCTGGTGTGGAATACCGGTTTCCCATGTTGGTGATGACCAAGTCTGGGATATTGCTGCCCCTGGTGGGGGTGTGAATAAGTTGATCCGAGGCATTGGTATTTATGAATTCTAGAAAACGTTGAGCAATAGAGTTGGTACAGGTGTAGGTTTTCCAGTTAATAGTGGGGTAGGTGAAATCGGCCATTATTAGGGTGTTGGGTTGTACCCAATACTTTCCAGTGTATCATGAAATGAGGGGTGTGAATCCTGGGGCATGGTGGGGGGTCTGTAGCAAGCTACGATTTGGATTGCGTTCTTGCCCAGAGTTAGTTGCAATTGGATACCTCAGATGCATTATGCTGTGCAGCTAGCCTGGAGGTGTGGATATCCTTAATGAATATGGACACGCCTCCGCCTTTAGTGCTTCTTTCTGGGTTAGGTGGCCAATAGATGTGGTATGAATTGAAGCCTGGTACTGCAGGGGTGCTCTCTGGAGCTTTGAACCAGGTCTCTGTCACTGCACAGATGTCACAGATGTCACCGTTTACAGTGGTGTATTTGTCATTTGAACCTTGCCTGACAAAGGCACTATAGGGGTGGCATGAGTCTTAGCCAGTATCCGGAATCCTGAGGGCGACAGGTGCAGGCCATCTCTGGCAAAGCATCATGGACTGTCGGTCATGTCGTCCCAGGCAGACATGCTGGATCCCCTTAGAATGACACCAGAAGCTTAGCCAATTGTTGAGGTCAATCATTTTGTCCTTGTACTGTGGTATCATTCTGGGTCTATCTATTTCTACATCCCTCTCTATCTATGTATACATATATGCATATTATATATAGATACATATATAAATATACATACATATACATATAATATATATATATATATATATATATATATATATATATATATATATATATATATATATATACCTTTTTATTTACACATACGAATACACACATACTGCTAAACATTCATTACTGTACAACCTACATTGTACGTTGCACTACAACCTACATTGATATGTGCACATAGCATCCTTCACATATATATGTATGTCCAGCCTTCACTAACAGTTGCAGTATGTCCCCGGCCCTATGCACATCTTCATATATATCTATATACAGACTGCTAACACATATGGAGGGTTCACAGTATGTAGACTATTACATTATTAGTTTACATTACCTTTGTTGGACACTGCTATTTTTGATGGCTTACTGCTTGGTAGCCTGCTGTTCTGTAATGTTGTAGTTTCGGCAGTCTGTGTCTCTTATTTGTTTTTTTTTTTTATTTCTTTGTTTTTATTTATTTATTTTTTCTCTCTCTCTCTGTCTCTCCCTCCGGCTGTTGCAATGAACGTATTGCATGTGTGGAGTGGGAGTACAGGCTGCTTTTGTAGGTATATGCAGATGTGCATGTGATGGCCTCTGCACCAATTGTTAGCCAGCGTTTGCTAATTGCATGCAGCCTGCTGTGTGGTAATTGCAGTTCTCACTGTGATTTCAGGACAGTGCTATAAAATGTTAGGTGAGGTAGGTGTAGCCCTTTCAGATTTTCAAGGTGGGGACCATGCTGGTATGCTGTGGACACTGTTGTGTGAGCGTAAAGGTTGGTATGTCTCTCATATCTCAGGCTGTGTTGTAGGCACTGACATGCTTGTTGTACTGACACCTGACTATTGCTTCCCCCAGTTTATTCTTCTCAGTGTGTATGTTAACTGACACCTAATAATACTAATACTGTTTAAATGGGAGTATGTGCTTTCCTGTGGGACTTGTGGAGTAACTGGTTTACAGCAGTGGCTTTTGCAATTTGTTGCTATGGCTTCACTATTTAGCCTTTACATTCACTCCTTGGAGGACTGCTAGGTGTCTTTACTGGAATGTGTTGCTATGGCTTTCCTATTTTCCATTCACATTCACTCCTTGTAATGCTTGCTATATTTCTTTCAGCAGCAATTCCTTGTATGTTTGTTGTGGGTTGGTGGTACTGCATGCAGTCTGGTCTGGCCAAGGTGTGGGGCTTGACACCTACAAGGGTATTTTATTTTGCTGCTGAGCAGTAGTGGCACCTTGTACTTTGTACTAATAGTTATGGATAGCAGGCACATGCAGTGCTTGTAAACAGCTATACTGTCCTTCTGTTATTAGTTGGATACCTCCTTTGATATTTGTGGGTTGTACACCTACATGTGGATGTGCTTGTGGAAGCTATTCTACAGCTATTCACAAAGTGTGACAGCAGACAGAATGATATGCCTGTGAGTTTGTGACACTTGCAGGCCTCAGATACTCACTCTCAGATGTATCTTTTATCAGCCTCAGGGAATGGTCCATATCAGTGGGATACACCTGTGATATATTTCAGATATTCTGCAGTTGTGACTGTGGGGTATTTTGAGCATGTGTATTAATACACCATTTCTGACATGCACATATTGCATACTTTCAGTAGTTGACAGTTACCATTACGTGGGACAAAACACCTTTCTGCCTACTATTAGTACATTTCACAGGGAGTCAGTGGGGCACAGTTAACATTTGTTTTCAAATCAGGGACATCCCTGTAAATCAGTCCCAGTTGTGAGGTCTGGCCTCTTACCTCTTCAAATATGGCAGTGTTTATCCTGCTCTGATAGTGTGTGTGGCTTGCAAGGTGCTACTGTCACATTATTACCTACTAGCATGGTTGTTTCTCTTCTCACACTAATGTTATACAAATCCACAATAATTGCCAGTAAAGATACAAGAAAAGCTTTGTGTAATAGCCTTCCTATATTCCCTTTACATTCAGTTCTACTATTTCATGATATGTTGCTTTCAGCACAAATTTCTTGTATATCAGTCATGGCTTAGTGGTAAGTCATGCAGACTAGTGTTTCCAAGGTCCTGGGTTCGAGACTGATAGAGGAATTTTATTTTGATGCTGAGCAGACTACAGGCCTTGTCATTCAGTGTGACTAAGGCACTTTTAAGCAGTTGTAAGCGGGTTAGCGCTGGTTTGCGCGGAGTTCAGGCATGCGCACTGTCGCTTAGCTTCGCGCACACGTGCTTAGCTAAGCGCACACAAACGCACTCCCACTTACAACTGCTTAAAAGTGCTTACTCTCGCGCACACCCGCGCTAATTTCTTTGAAAGAAAAGAAAATGGGGAGATAGGACAGTGGTGAAAAAGGGGGCACAAAGAAGGTAGGACAGTAGGAAAACAAGCTCGGGATTTGCAGGAAGGATGTAGGAAAGGCCCATAGCTGCCCATTTCTTTATCAGCAACAGCTGTGCATATGTCTGTAATTTGGTGTGAAATTTGAAACCTTCCACTCCTGAGAGAGGGGTGAGGACAACAAAATATGTTGTACAGCCAATTGTAATTACCACTTCACATGTCCAGCAGACATGTCTGCAAAATGGGCAGCTATGTATGGGGCGTAATTTTTTTTGTGGGAACAGAGTGCCCTTTTTTTTTTTTTTTTTTTTTTTTTTTCCCAGGTGAGAATGGAATGTGAGGTACAGGAAGTAGGTATATTTGGGGAGGTAGGTAGGGGAGGTTAACAGACAAGACAAGCAAGACCGCATACAGGGGCGGAGTATGACACGTGGGGGGGGAACACAATTGACGGAGACGGATGTTGGGATATCGCGAGCCCATGAGCACACAGATGGCAACAGTCGAACTGAGATCCCCACCCATGGGCAGTTGCCACTGTGCCTTCACAGCCCAGGACGAGGCTGTGCTGGGGGCTGTGTAGGACGGGCAGCAGGGACACCCGTGAGTTGTGCCATCCGAGCCTCAAGCTGGCGTAGGGGTTCAAGCATAGAATGCCTGATCTCGCTATGCACCACAGACCGGACACTTTGGAGGGTGAGTGGACAGTCTCCTCTGGCCACGCTTGCAGAGGGGGGACGAGCCCCATCCCCTGCAGCGCTTCCACCCGAAGGTGGCACAGGGCCACCGGAGGAGGTTCCGGCCTGGGCACTAGTGCCAGGTGCACTCGCCAGCTGAGGTGGGAGAGGTGGGTCCGCTGGAACCCGCCTTCCCTGTTGTCCTATGTTTAGAAATATTTTATGACATTTTGGGTTAGTAACAAACAATACCATTCAAAATTAGTTGTAACAGCATGCATCAGTATTCCCATTAACCAAACACCCATGAATTCCAAACATTGAACAGCAAGCATAACACATGCATATTTTGAACAACAGTACACAATCCAACAGCATGCAGGGTCGATTGATGGCAACAGGCCATCAGGTTTGGATATGTGAACAGGGCACATGCAGCAACGTACATGCAAATATGTTTGAACCAACAGGACAAATGTCCATAGGAATTGATTGTGAATACACATACCCAGTTTGTTGTGGAATGGCATTATTTGTGAATATAGGGTAGGGTGAAGAAATATTTAATTAACAACTTCAACTACATATACATATGCTGTACATCTCTAGTAGCTGCAGATATATATACCCTACAGGTCTTACTACAGTTTCCTATATGTAACCTTAGGGATGTTGGTGATGGGACTGTTACTGATACATTAATATCCATTGCATTTTTATTCATACACATTTCATATCTGACTATGTTCAGGTACAGCATCCTGCTATATTTCATTTATATGGCTCTAGACAACTGTGGATGTTCATTATTTCATACAACCATACTATCTCCATATTGCAAGGGTACAGCAACATATACAAATTGTGGGACAGACACATTCCAGTTTCAGTACTTTATTTCAAACATTTCACTTTTTGGTTGTGGCTGTCTCATTCATTTCATTATGTACTGACTGCAGTATACTTTATTCAGAAGTTATAACAGCTTTCTTGGTCGATTCATACCTCTGTCTCTCACTCACTTGTTTTATTTTTACAATTCAAGTTGGTACTTTATTCTAGGCGTTATTAACATGTCATACCTGATTACAACAATCCTTTCCAACAGACTCACTTGTTTCATATGGCAGATTTTCTAAGGGGATGTATTTGACACATGTCTATTATCTTTGGCTTGTTTACCAGTGATTTTCAGGCTGCTGCAGGGTATCTGATATTACACTTCAGGTGGGTAATCTCTATTTCAGACGTGTTTATTTTTTATTTCTGGATTACAGGCTGCATCACTTATCTAATCATACAGTACTAGCAGAATCTTTCTTCTAGTGTTATTTGAACTTTATTAATATGTGAATACACTGACCTCTTTTACAAGCTGTCTCACTTATATTGTATAAAAATTACTAACCTGCCTGGTGGCGCAACTGCTCCAGCCTATCACCATAGGCTCGCCGATTCGTGGAACGCACACCTGTAGCTGTAATATAAATGAAGTAATATTGGAACATACATCTCCATAATATCAGCTAGGATAATTCCTAACATACATAATTACATGGATACTTACTCAATAGTGGGGCGTTGGGCATTTGCCGTGCCTCCTGGATCCAACGGTTCAGTTGGTCCTGCTTCCGTCTCTTCAGGTCCGCATGGTGGTGACGGACCTGTTCACCAGTCCATGGTATGCCTGTGGCACTGGTGAGATCATGTGCCAACCGGTTCCATGCCTCTGCCTTATATGCACCCCACAGAACCTGGCCCTGCATGAGTTGAGCCTCATGATCATGGACTAGGAGCCAAACCATGTATTTAGACTCCTCAACACCCCACCTCTATGCTCAAAAGCGACTGCCCTTTCCTACACCTGCCATCCCATCCTGACTGCAAATAGGTTCCACAATCAGTTATGCTGTGTATTCCCACCTATGGGGCTTATATATGCCATTTTTCCCGCACTTATCTGTGATTGGCCATTTTGGAATTGTATTAGCTTCACAAAACCTGCTTTGTCATGCTTTTATTTCCATTCATTCCTATATATATGCTAATACTGCATTTTTCAGTACAGCTGTCATGGCTTAGTGGTTCAGTACTTTGACTATGATGCACAGTATCCTGGGTTCGAGCCTGGGCATTGCTTTTTTTTTATTTTACTACTGTCTAGACAGGCTAGGAGGTGTGTCTGTTTAAAGGCGGCTTTGATACAGGTTGCTCAACGTTGCCCGCCGGTAAGCCAGTTGGCGCGCTGGGCAGCTCCACGCAAACGGGTTACGCTGGTTAACGCATTATTTGGCTGTGAGCACGCATATTACGCTGTGAGAAATATTGCGCAACTACGGGCACACACTTTCAGCGTGTTAAAGCACTGCTCAACTCCGGGCACTCCTATTACACCTGTTAAACCACTGGTCACCTGCAGGCAAACATACTCAGCTTGTTAGAGCACTGCTCAGCTATGGGCACTTATAAAATATTTTATTTTTTTATTGTGTCAGAGTTCTTCATAAAACATGGCCCATTTCATTGCATTTTACTTAAATTATAATTGTATATATATATATATATATATATATATATATATATATATATATATATATATATACACACACATATATGTCAGGGGATTGTTTCGTGCTTATTTCACTAAAAATAAAAAATGATGTTGTTGGTGCTCGAACCGTGACTGCCTCCTCTTTGGCCGACGTCTCTACCGCTACGCTATTGCTACTTGGCTTATTTTGCATATTTAGAGCTTATATGCTTTTTCAATGACTGCTAACTGTGGCTGAGCAAAGGGCACACCCGCGCAAACGAGCGCAATTACGGGAAAACATTTCTGAAATAAAAAAAAAAATTAAACTGTTCATTTTTATGTTTTACATTTCAGTTGGGTTAATAGTCTGTAGGGGCATGTGTGCTGTTCTTGACATTTCCGCGGACTCGCTCGTGGGAGTTTCCTTTTGGGACTGTGATTCTTCTGGGGGCGTGTCCCTTTGCAGGTCTCGCCATGCGGACACGCCCCCAACATTGCTACACGGACCGTGTTAGCCTAGGGTGTGATTCAGCATGCCCTCATGAATATGCATGGCATGCTGACATCACCCGTTTAACTGCAGCCTCCATGTAAGACTTGCTAACTCTTACACGGAGGCTTTGTGAATCCTGCAGATAGTGTTATGGTTATGCAAATTGGCATTGTACAAAATGAAATAAATGTCTTTTCAGCTACAGAGGCAAAATAACACTCAGAATTTAGAAAGTTGGTCAGGTTTAGAACTTTTCAGCACCCCCTCGTAGTGCTGTTAAGTTGTTTGAAAAATAGGTTTTGCCTTAATTTGCATTTTCTGAAGAATATGAAGTCTGACTCAGATGTTTTATCATTTTTTAGTGACTACTATGCACATTTTTCAGAAAACTACTATTATGAAGAACAGATCAAAATTATGATGGAAAATCAGAAGCATTCAGCAAAACATTTGACAATTGAGAGCCTCCTGACTCTTCTCTCTCACGCACAAACACACACAGTGTCAATGTCTTAACTGAAACAGAACTAGACATTTTCCAAATTGTATCATTTCTGTTCAGAAACAAGTGCATACATGGGGAAAAAAAACACATTTCCACAGTCTCAGAGTAATCTCCATACTGCCTTCTGCCATGTTGTCTGTAGCAAACAGTCTTCATTTTTTTACGTGGATTTCTTCAATTGTGTGAAGATTTAATATATGGACAAGGAGCAGACCTAGAGGAGAAACTCAATAGTTTCACACCTCTGCTGCTCCCAGCAGACTGTATTTACCTAGTGGATTGGAAAGCAGAGGTGTGATTGGAAGAAAATGGTCATGTGTGATTAGAGGGAAAATGTCAGGACCAGAAACAGCAACCATCCACACAATTCTGAAACTTTTCAGTGCAATAAATATGTCTTAGTTTTACCAATACATCTGCAGTGCTGTGCTGGCAATAGCTATTTAAAAAAAAAACTGTAATGAGAGCATACTCATACTGGATTATAGGGGGCTGTCCTGCTCAGATGAGTATGCTCATGTAGGCTATACAACAACTCAGCTTTTCTGATGAGTATGCTCATGTGGAAAACAATGCGTATTAATCAGAATATGTTAAAAAATAGGTTAAAAAAGATTGGGAAGAAAATCTGGAAAGGCAGTTTACAAAGGAACAGTGGAAGGACATCTGTATGGCTCACAAGTAAGCAACACATTCCAGAAGGTTTAGGATTTTTGCTTTGAAGTATTTGCAAGAACATCTTTATACCTGAAGCAGACTTCAGAGAATGGTTTCTCGGGTAGACAGCAAATGCTGTAGGTGTGATGGAGAAAGGGACAGGTAACAGTTAATATGTTTTTTGGAAGTGTAACAAGTTGGCAGATTTTGAAAATTCCATCAGGTGGGTATTCACATTATCCTCAACAAATTGTGTGAGCTGCTTAACTCAGGTCTGGCATACTCTTCTATTAAGTGACATTTATCAGCCGTCTCTGCTTGTTTGCTTATGTATCCCCTTCTTTCTTCAAGTTATGACGTCAAACAGTTCTTGAAGACATCCTTCACATCATTCCACATAGAAAATCCATTCCTCATCCTTTGAACTTGAGGTATGCATTGGAAAAAATAACAGTATTCCCTTTTGAACCTGTCATGACAGACAGTCTTGTTAATGGCTTTGATTTCTGCATAAAGGGTCTTAGAGCTACAAGCTCTTATTTTTTTTTCTGTCCTTCCTGGTTTTTCATAAAGACAGGCTTACTCTTAGGACTAATCCTTCTTTTGTTTCTAATGTAGTAAACAAAATATCTTTAAACTCAGTCCAACCCTTTTCCAGCATTTTCTTAACCCTCAAAAACATGAAAGAGTACAAAGAATTATTGCAGATAAAATCAAATTAGCTAATAGATTTAGGAGCCTCTCTCTCTCTCTCTCTCTGATGCCGTCCCTGTGGGAGGAATAAAGATACCTTGTTGTTGGCTCCTGGTTTTTCCATCTGCCAGATTTCCTCCATTCAATTCTCCTGGACCCTCCCACCATTGTCTGTAACTGCCTTTAAATTACTGACCTGTTGAATGTAATGCATTAGAGCCAAGAACACGCCTCCATCTACGTACTCAACTGAATAAACTGCTTGAAACTTCAACAAGGCATTTTTATTCCTCCCACAGGAAGGGCATCAGAGAGAAAGTCTCCTTGATCTGTTAGCTAAAGTGTTTTTATCTGGACTAATCATTTGTGTTCTGGTTGTTGTTAGTCCTCTTACCCTCTGAATCACAAATGGGATATCAGACGTGACTCAAGCTTTCTGGATAACCCTCAATATAGTGGGAAAGAATTATTCATTTGATGTTCACAGACCACCAAGATTTTATTTAGACAAAACTAAGCTTATCAGAAAATCTTACCAATTATGTGTTTCCTTTGGAGATAAAAAGATAGGTTTTCCTATATCAGAACAACCCATTTCCATGTGGATTTGTCTTGCTGTATCCTTTTATTACACTGTTCATGGAAAATTCTTCCAAGGTGAAGTCAAAACTCATTCTTTTACAACTGTTACCTCTTCTGGTGCCTTTTTCAGATGTTTGGACTCAAAAACTATTCTCGAGAAGCAGACATTTGTTCTTTCATTCACACCTTTACTAAGCACTCAAGATACATCCATTTTCTAGGGCCACAACTGGTATTTTGGACTAGAGTTCTACACCTTAAACCTCCCCCCAATCAGTGTAAAAGCTTAGGGAATATTCCCATGAGGAAGCAATACTGCATCAGTCATCCAATAAAGGACATAATACAGTTGTAAGAACTTATTGTATCAGTAGATGACTAAATAGATCACTTATGCAGTATATGCACCCTCCTTCCGTTTTTTTATGTTGTAGTTCATTTTGATGTCTCCTGGCTAAGGTGGACCTTTTTTCCCCTCTCTTTCCCTGTGTACCTGTGCCCTTTTCCTAGACTTTGTTTTGCGTCAGAGACCTTCTCCCTGGGACAAGAAAGCTGTGAGGAGCTTCATGCCCATACATCCCTTATGTAACAACACATACTCTTGTGCATAGGTAGTATGTCACATGTGTGGTATAAGAGAAATATGCTCAAGTTGTGGTAGACTGGCTGGTCATACTGTATCCTTGACCAGATACTTCCCATTAATAAGCAATATTGCAACAGTATCCTACACAACTGAACTTTCAAAATGAAATTGAATTTTAAGGGAAATGTGGAGTTTGTGGTCAGTGATGCATAAAACAGGGCTGTTTGATAAAAATAATTTGATTCATCTGTAATTCTTATTGAGTATGCCATAATTTTTTTCTATGAGTGTTTTCTGGTCTTGTTAAGTTCCTGTTTTAGTTCAAACAAGGGAAGCTGTTCCCATGTGGTGCGATTTAGCCATGTACAAAATATTTACAGATATTTGAATATCAATTAAAGGAGGATAAAAAGTCAAGTTTTAAATGTTCCAAAAAAGGGAAAGTTGTTTTGTTATGCCACTGTTATTTTGAAACCACATTATAGTAATACTAGGGGGAGTTTAACCATTGATCTTTCCATGGCCTTTGCGTAGGGATATGAAAATTATGTATTAAAATAAAACTTGAAAGGTATGAACCATTTCAGAGACTTGTATTTTAACCTTTTAGTTGCCTTGTTTGTTTAGATCACAGGTTATTCTGGCATAGTGTCTAAGGAGATAAGATATTATATAGGACATTGAAGTATTTTATGTGAAATGAAATTTGTGTACAGGAAGAGAAGATTATTTTGAAATATCAGACAAAAAGGACGCTTGTTTTGGTAAAATTTGCTATAATTTTTAAGGGTGGGGTGACAAATTTAAGTTATTAAAATTAACCAGAATTAGTGCTTCAAGCCTGTAATAAGCATTTTATTACTATTATTATTGTAATTCTTATTGAAAATGAAGGGCTGCACTTTAGAAGGTTTATTTGGGTGGGCAATCTCAGTTTAAGTAAAAGGCCTCAGTAAAGGTACATACTGAATGTGTGTGGGAGTAGCTCTTTGTAGAAGGGACAGAAGTTAAATGACTACCTAAGAATTGTTGCTGTGTTAGTAATATTATTGGGGTGAGGGCTTTAAGCTTGTGTATTATCTTTATTGTAGGATCATAGGAATTACAAAGCAAGTAAGACATAAGACTATTTGCACTGTGCCAATACCCACCCTCATAGGTGTATACCAGGTTAGCAACCACTGGGGCTTATGTAAGCCTAGCCAGTCATCCCAAATGTAGACCTCAAGTTTATGTGCTGGCCTTTGTAAGTCTAGCCAGACCTCCTAAATGTATCCTGCAAATGTATATACTTGAGAGGTTATTTTAAGGGGCATGCAAGCTTGGGAAAGATTTACAGGCTGCCTCTGACCATTAGAGATATGGGTGCTAGACCCAGTGTATATTTCTGATTTCTCATCCACTGTTCCAAGTTTCTTGTGAAGGTAGCTAGGGAAGTGCTCTGTTTCACATGGATGGAAAGCCAGTTCCTGAGAAGGGGAATTCCCTGAGTCACATACCTGTCCCTCCAACATGTTCTGTTTTTATCGTAAGCAAAGTTTAAATCCCTAGATCAAATAATTCTGATGCTATTCATTTTGTGGACATGCAAAAAGTCTAGAGTGTGATCCAAGGAGACCTTGTATGTTGAGCATAGATCACCTCTCAACATTCTCTAAGAAACAGGGCACAGAGTTAGGGATTTGAAGCAATCTGCGTAGGACATGCTGTTTACGCCCTGTATACTATTTGTGCGGAAACTCTGTGAACATTCCGGTTGTTAATGTGAATGGTCCTAGTCAGGCACATACTGAAGGGGGCATTGTAGTCAATGATGGGTTTGATGACTTTCTTGGACCTAGATGCTATGCCCTTGCTTATACGTCGAGTGACATAGAATGATTTACTAACTATTTTAGACACATGTTGGTCAAAAGCCAGGTTGCTTGTCTACATACTTACCGAAATCTTTGACTACTGATTCTGCTCTTTGAGGTGTGTTATTGATGAGATAATTTCCTAGTGTGGCTGACTTCCCAAAGGGCACTATTACACACTTCTTGGCATTGCGTTTTAAGCCATGTTTTTAGCACCAGCCTTTCCTGTAAGATGTCAGTGTCTTGAGGGGATTCTATGACTGCACCTAGTTTGCAATCATCTACTAACTTAGTCAGCCAATGGCCCTTGACATTGGCCTTGATTGCCAAGAAGCAGATGCAAAAAATGAGCGGACCCAGCATAGAGCCTTGAGGGACTTCACTAGGACCAGCCTGTTTGTGGAGGTGGTTCCTTCATCCTCACTTCCTGGGTCCTGTTTGAGAGCCAGCTGGCTATCCGGCACATAACATAGGGGTTTATGCTTATATCCATGAGTTTGTTTACAATGCCAGAGTGGTACTGTATCAAATGTCTTAGCCAGGTCAAGGCAGTATGCACCATTTTGCCCTTATCCATTGCCTTGGTGACCCTCTCAAAGAAGTCCATCAGGTTGAGTAGGCATGACCTGGCATTGATGAAACTTGAACTGGATTGAATCCAGTGTTTGAAGGTTTTCTGTGTCCTTATTAATCATTTCCATGGTAATTCTTTCTATGGCCTTGCATATGAGACTACTCAGACCTGTGGGTCTGTAGTTCCCAGGGTCCATTTCTGGTCTGCCCTTGTGTGGAGGAATGACCGTTGCAATTCCCCCGTTCATGTAGTACAAAGCTTATTTGGAGGATATGGTTAAACAGTTACTGCAGTTGTCCAACTAAGTCATGTTTCAGCTTATTTAGGAGGCTTCCTGGGATATTATCAGGGCCCACTGATGAAGTGTTTTTGGACTTGAAGAGTGCATATGGGACCTGCTCTCTAGTGATAGTTGAGGTGTTTGTTTGATGACATTTCCTGAAGGCAGCCATTGGGAGTGGGGGAGGGGGGCGGTGGTTGAGATGAAGTTAAAACTGAGCTGAATTTGATGGCCAGCAGATTTGCTATATCTTCTGGCTCCACGTAGGTGGCTCCATTTACAATGCTTTCTGCACACTGCTGTGTGCTGCCTTTGTAAATACTCTGTGGCTTGGACACAAATCTAAGTCCCTAGGTGGTTCATGTTTGGGTAATATGAGCTAGGCTTGTAAAGGTTCTTGAGTCGTTAGCACAGTAACTTATTATGAACCTTTGGACATGGCTAAAGAAAGCCTTGTGGTTGTCCTTTGCCTGGGAGGCCTCTCAAATTAGGCTGTAGTGGACACAATTTGCCACTCTTAGTTGTTTGTTTACATTGCTGAAAACGTTTTTACCATGCTTGGACATAGCACTTCCTAATCTCGCCTGTGACTTTTTTCTTTTTTTGTACATGTTCAAGTTTGAATTCCACCAGGATGGTTTGTATTTTGACTTAGTTCTTGGGTTATTTTTGGTGGGTACAGCTGTCTGTATACATTTATTAACATGATTGTCTAGGGTTTCTGTGAACAATTCCACACAGGCAGCTGTGTTTCCATGGTTTGGAGGGACTTGACATTTTGACAGGTTATCGCTTAGTAGCAGGAAGTTTGCCTTAAAATAGTTCCTAAATGTCACAGGATTAGCTTGGGTCACAGAACTGATTTTTTTACCATGGCTTTGTGGTCTAATCTTACCAGAGAAGACACTACATGGGATGGGGGGACACAGCATTCTCCCATGTGAGTAACGGGCCGAGAGTGTTTTCATTTTTAGTGGGTGTAAGGACTGATTGGTCCAGGGTGTCTGTGTTTACAAAGTCCAAGAGTCTCTGGGCTGGTAAGTTTGAGGTCATGTAATTGTCCAACTTTATAGAGGGATAGTTGAAGTCGTCCATGAATATGGTATTGGGTTGAATGGTGAGAGCTTCCAGTAAGTCCATGTATGAGCTATGGGTTTCTTGGGTTATAAAGGGTGACCTATTGCTTATAAGGATAAGATATGGGTCTTTGCCTATGGAAACCTGGACATGAAGAGGCTGAAGTGCGTCATCCTGTTTGACTAGTTTTCTGGTGAATTTGTTTTTAATAGAAATTGAGACACCTTCATGTTCGTCCTTGCCTCTGCAGTAGTTGGCCTAAATGTGTGGAAGATATTGTAGCACTGCACTGCTGGGGTGCTCTTAGTAGCTTTAAACTATGTCTCAGTAACTGCACAGATGTCCACGTTTACCAGTGTGAGTAGAGCCTGGAGGGAGAAGTGTTTCTTGTTTAGGCTTCTGGCATTGAGCATTCTCTTGAGCTGGTTTTGCTATGCTGGAAGGTTTGTAAGTTTGGCACTGCCTAAAAAAACACTATGGGGGAGGACAATGTTTTAGCCAGTATTTGGAAGCCTAGAGGGGACAGGTGCCAGTCCATCCTTGGCAAAGCAACTTGGTCTCTTGACCATATCCTACATGCTGACAAATACTGTCCCCTTTGGAATGACACCAGAAACTAAGCCAGTTATTGAAGTCAGTCATATTTTGTTCATTTTGTGGCATCATCTTTGGTGAAGGTAGAATGCTGCTCATTGCTAGGCACAGTCCGAGCTCCATTATGTCTCTCTTCATATAGTCCAGGAAGGTACATCTCTGTTCATTTACACTCACATGGACTAGGACTGAATCATACTGGTAATTGTGGTCTAATGACTAAAGTGCATGGGTTATTTGGTGAATTCTGGGCCCTAATAGAGAACTGGCCTTGATTTTGTCCTTATTCAGCCTAGTGAGCAGGATATTTGCATGTCTCACAATGGATTCGCCAGTGACTGAAATATTAGATAGTGTGTTGGCTTGCTTTATGGACTTTGTAGCTGAGGCTTCAAAGGGGTGGCTGTATGTGTTGTATTGGGTGTTATTTTGGTGGCATGCTTTTGAGGTTGCTGAGGATTCTTTTTGTAGGACAAATGTATTAGAGGTCTTTGAGGTTTACAGAGGTTGCTTTTAAGTGCTTCATCATATTTTGGTCTAAGTGTTGGGTCTTTACTATGTGAGGTGGATATAATGCTTATGTTAAAGACAACCTGATATGTTATTTTGTATACTTTTGTGTGAAAGTTTTGCCTCTAGTGACATTGTATCAGTACATTTCTCACATACTACATCTGTTTTTCTAAGAATTAGTTGGTTGCCATTGAACATGAAACAATTCTTACATTGTCTCAGGATGCCCATATCTACCAAGCCGGTGGCAGAGAAATTGGGAAAGTGCCCATCCATGGTGCTAGTTTTTTTTAAGTGAACTACAAAGGGGTGATACTGCAGGTGTTTAGTTCAGGCTGACTTGGGCACTGTAAAAATAGAAACTATATCTAGACCATGTATGAATGAATTTGTGCAGCAGTCCTCCTCGTTGTATACATACAAGTTGCTCTTTGTGCAGCTGAGTACTCTGTAAGGTTATAGGTGAAGTTTTATAGTGAAAATGTAGTTTCTAAGTGTCTGTGTCTACACAAGGCACTGCACATTGCTGTGTGATGAGAGTTGGTATTTATAGTCTCAAAAAAGTGAGTAAACTAACCAAAATGCCTTCTGGTCAATGAAACAATCTCACTTTAAGCCTCCCTGTGTTTTTCCCAACTCAGACAAATCAGGCTACCTTTCTACTACTACCAGAACTGCTATACCAGTCTTCTTAATGTAATAATACACTTTATTTAGCCAAAAGTGAAAGATTACCAGAAACAAATCAAACTAGTTACAGTAAGTAATTACAGGGCAATTATAAGGCAGACAAGCCAGCAATGAGGAACACACATTTTAAGATGATTTCAAAATGCACTAGCAGCAGCCACACCAAGGAAAAACAAATGCACTTTATTAATAAAATGCTGAAAATGCCGTAAATAATTTAAAAATACAGCAGCAGTCCTTAGAAATAATATAATGCCCCTCTTCTCCCTCTCTTACCATGAGCAAAATAGAAGCACCAATCCAAAGCTGATTCCTGCAAAGTAGTTCCCAGGCTCTCCAGTGATAGGTGGTCTAGTCCCATATGTTACAGAATTCAAAAGTAAGCTGGAAAGAAGAAATTAAAATTTTGATTATTCCAGTATGCATTAACTGAGTAGGGTGATATGAAACGGAGGCTAACAAAGGCTTTAAGAATCTAAGGAGAAGGCCTTCCCAGTTTGATCTTTCAGTGCCCTATAGAATGTTTAGATGAAATAAGATGGGGAGGTGCTTCTAAAGCTAAATTTACAGTAGGGTAGGCACCTCAAAAGCCATCAAGTTTAAAAAGCACTACAGGAAATGCATGCATGGGTGGGAACAGGCCTTCATATTTCTCAAAACAGGAAATCAAACCAGTAAATAAAGTGAAAAAAACAGAACAGACAAGGCATCAGGAATATCTAAATGGCTAAAAAAGTAATTGCAGACACAAAGAAAGAAATTAAAATGTATTCCCTTACTTATTTTCTGTTTTTAAAACTCCAGTAGAAAGCCAAATAATGATTGCTTACAGGTGTAGCCTAAGACCTATTGGAAGACCAGACCTGGCTGCACTGTTGTGTATTATCAGGGAAGCAAAATAACCAATGAAAAACAAGGGGAATGTGAAGCCCAAATGTTAGAAAAATTTCCCTGTGTCAGAAATATGTCAAGCTCTTACCTAGATGTAAACACAATCACAGGCTGCCACAAAACAAATGCCTGCAGATTTCTCAAAACAGGAAACACTAGGCAGAAGAAAAGTATGTTTTTCCCAGCGATCAGGACATATTGAGAGACGGGTATGCGATTCAACAGCTGTTTTTAGAATACTTTTCCTGTAGGATCAAAGACATTTTGAATGGAGAACAGCCAAAGTTTGCAAGCTCACTGAAGGCGACTCTGCTTCTCAATCTGACTTTGCCAGTGAAGTCTTTTTTATTTTTCCAAAGGAAAAATGCCTGAGTGACAGAAAATAGACCAGATCAGACTAGAAAAGTTAGGAGTACCTTGGACGTGAACCAGAGACTGGTGCTGGGAGGTCAAGATGATCAGGAAGTAGGCCAGCAGCAGTGTGAAATTAATAAGTTGCAGAACTGTAAAGCATCAGTCTTGTCAGATATAGTTTAGTCATATACACAGTTCTGTAAGAAGTGACTAAAAAAGACTGGTAGTTTGTTGACTGTGTTAAAATTGTGGGAGAACAGTAATGCATAAACTCCTCTTTATGTCCTTAATCTTTAGAAAGATAACAAAGGGACTGAGGAAACTGTGAGTAAACCATTTTTTGTTGTTATTAATATTTATGTAAAAAAATAACGGTATAAATTGCATGTTATATTGCAAAACAGTTACGTATAGTATACATTCAGAAGTATTTTAAACATGATGTGTGTGGGGGGGGGTTATCAGTGATGATTAGTGATATTAAGGTAAGAAAGTACTTTTTCTTATATCCAGACTTTGCACTGTAATGAGACAAGAAAGGCTGACTTCCAAGATGGCTGCGCATTAATGAACAGCTTAATTTCAGTTGTCCCAATGTGAACATAGAAACTGAGAAAAATGTGTGCCATTTAAACTATTTAGGTAAATTTCAGATGCTGGCTACTAAGTACACTGCCAGGATGCCAGCAAAGAAGATACTTGGAGATCCTGAACAAATTAACCAGAAAAGGTGAAAAGGAAACACTAGCTGAGAGAGATCCTGCAGATGTTCAGCAAAAAGCAGTTAAAGCTTCAGATGTGGTTCAAGAGATGTCTCGTTTTCCAGTAATTTAGAGGAAAAAATAAATTAAATGTACTCAGAGGTGATTAAAATAAATAAAACATTGTAGGAATATATTAACTCAGATAAAAGGCTGGAAAAATAGAAGCACCTTTAACAATTTATTCAGATGAACTGATAAAACTGCAGAATCAGAGGTTGAAATGAAGAAAAGGCTGGCTAAGTTTGAGGCTTTTTAAGAAGGGCTGTTTCAAAACATACAAGAGTTAGAACACAGCATGCACTGTGAATACCTGAGATTTTCTGGTGTATGAGAGAAACTAGAAGGAACAAACATTTTTGGTTTTATGAAAGCATGAATAAATAAGTGGACTGGCATTCCACAGCAGTGTTTGTTAATTGAAAGGGTGTATCGAATGTATGGTCCAAACCTGGCCATTAGAAAGCAGCAAAGACCATTATCAGTAAAGATGCATTCATACCATCATAAAGAGTTGATCTTGACAAAATTGTGGCAGAAAGGAAAAGTATTAAAATCTCAGTCAGCAGTGTGCTTGTGGAAAAAGATTATTCACTGTACACCAGGCAGAAGAGAAACATATTTATCCCAAAAGTCAGGGAATGTCAAGAGGCAGGTGTGAGACTCAAGCTGCTGCATCCAGCTGTCTTCAGATATTTTTTTCCAGGAGGATCAAAGACCTTTTTTAATCCAGAACAGGCTAAGCAGGAAATAAGGTTTAGCCAGCAAAAAGTGAGCCAGCAAGCAGAAGGTAATTCTGCTTTTCATTCTTCTGACAATAAAGCCAGTGAATTTTTTCCAGTGTAGAAAGCTAAATGCTTGAGAGACAGAAAAAAGCACAGGCGCTGACTAGATGAATTGGGAGTACCTTGGACATGAAGCAAAGTCTAGTGTTGGGAGATGGAGATAAACATGAAGATAATCAGCAACACTGAAATGAGTGAATAAATGTGAGATTATAAAGCATCAGTGACATTTGTGAAATATGGCTTTGCAAATAAAAGTGGGTGAGAAAATACTGGACTTTTGTTGACTTTGTTAAACTTGTGGGTGGACTGTAAAGCATGTATTCCACAATATGTTTTTAATGTTTAGAAATACAAAGTATAAGTGAAACAAATTTTGTTCTGATTTAGTTTTGTATAAAACATTTCATGATGTAAACTTTATGTTGTATTGTAAAGCAATTTTATATAGTGTGCAGTTAGAAATATTTAAATGTGTGTATGTAGGGGTCTTTTCTGTGATTGTCTTATGTGTTAATATAGTAAAGCAAACAAATACCTTTTTACTTTCAAGAAATATAGGTTTTACAGTGTTACAAGAGAAGGAACACTGAACACAAGAAAGTTTTTAAGTTAATATAATGCTTTGAACTGGAGCTGCTTGGGTGGGGTTTAAAAGTGTACTGATAATTTCCCCTTGTTTTTACAACGACCAATGTCTGGATTAATGTCCTTAGCTTAAGCTGTAAACCAAGGTTTTTTTGTAAGGAAATAGGTGTAGAAACAAGACAAAATGGTGAAACCCATGAAAAATCTAAGCTTCTTCCATTTACAATATTTGCTTTTGCTGTTTTACCTGTTAGCAAATAATTGTTCTCAGTGAGAGTCAATAATTCTGCTGTTGAAGGTAGTCAACAGTGAGTGGGCAGCGGGGAGATTCTGTACATTTTTTCTAAGTGAAATCTATAAAGTTTCCTTCATGAATCTGCAAGTATTTTTTTTCTCATTGCTGACTATTACATGAATATCAGCTGTCTTCAGGTGCAAGCAAATAACCTTGTGAGCTCTGAATATTTTTTGAGGGAAATGCAAAATTGAAAAGTACAACAAGGAGTTCAATGAAAAATAAAGTTTGAAATTATGAGATGTGAATAAGAGATAGTACCACCCCAGCAGCCTTAACACTTTCAGGCATATTATAGAACAGTGTATAATTTAGTTTTATTTAAACGTAGCCAGTGCACATTTTATTAGGGCTAAAAGTTAATGTTTTTTTGAAAGCATTCAAGCTGATTTTCACATGGGGATAAAGAAAAGAACAGACAGCAGTCGGTGTAAATGGGAACACAGGCTGTAACATGTGCATTAGCATAGGTAACCTTAATTTTAGGTTAGGTTATGCCTGTGAGTGCAGCTGTCAATTTTGGGCAGTTGTTCTTATCTCTACGGTTAAACTTCATTTGTTGAAAATGTACATAATTTTGTATGTTTGTTCTACGTTATTAGGAAATTGAAGTGTTCTGAAAATTTGTTTAGTTTTTTGTTTGAGGGTTTTAATTAAAGCAGAAAGTCTTGAGAAATGTGACCTAGCTTCAGATGGATATGAGACGTATAAAAGAATCAGCCTACCAGATATTACCATGTGCATGTAAGACAAAAGTTGGAAATACTCATTAAAAAAACTGTCATTTATAATAAGTAGGAACAGTAGCTTTTTATCGTAATGACTACTCTATACATAGAATCTTAGAATGTAATTAGCTTTACAGGTATAGAAAAAAGGAGAGAGTATTGCAATACATTAAGAAATGCCGAGTGCAAATAACAAAGTTGCAGGAGGCGCATTTGGAAAGGAATGAGCCTGTGAATTGTACAAAGAAAGGATTTCAAACAGGATGGATATTCAGCAGAGTATTAGGGACAAAGGGAGTAATAATTCTGATTGCTAGAGTGGCTTCAGTAGTGATTGAAGAGGAAAAAAGACAATAATGGTAGAGTTGTTGTAGTAAGGGGCTGTTTGCAAGGGGGAAGGATAACGCTGGTGTATTTCAACAAAAACTGATATTGTGGAGCTTAAGAAAATTTTGGGTGAAATGATCAGCTTTTATTGGGGAATATTACTTACAGCCAGGGACTGCAACTTGATTTTCAGTAGTGATGATATATCAGGAGGACCTAGAAGGGAAAATATAACTAAAGAAGGTAGATGTCTGAAGAAATTTATGAAAATATTGGGTATGGAAGACATGAATTCAGTAGTAGGAACTTAGACAAATTTTGCATATTATCCCCCCAAGTTACAATTATTAGGTTAGACTGAATAGAAATTAAATTTCACATAAACATGTGCATTTAATTGAAATCTTCAACACACGTCCAATAACTATTTCAGATCATGTACCAATAAAACAAGATAAAAATATATGGTAATAAAGTAAAATTGAAACAATGATGCTTTTCCATGTACAAGTTAGAAAGATAGGAATTTATGGAATGGGACATGGAAATTATTCAGGTGTTATTATAGAAGATAAAAATTTCTTCAGAAGGAATAGTTAGTAAGTGGGATAAAATGAAAGTGTAGTTTCAAAATAGGATAAAAATAAGAAAGAGCTACAGTTAAGTAATATAAATTATTTCGAGGGGCTGACAAAGGTTAAATTATTGCAGAATAAGTTGACTCTCGGAACAGGAGGAATAGCAACTATTGTGTGCTGAAGAGAAAATAAGTTATTATTTGGATAATATGTATGAGTATAGAAAGATTGCTATTAAGCAACTATTTTTGATAGCAAAAACTTTTTGCTCACCACCTTATGCAACAAGAAATACAAAGGGTTATCGCTAGACTTGGGGATTGTATGATAAGAAAAATAACCAGATATCCTTTAGAGATAGAGGTATTTTGGAAATTTTATGAAAATGTGTGTAAAACAGAGGAATGTAGAAGCTAAGAAAATAAATTGAAATAGTTATAGAATACTTAATTATACCAAGATTAGAGGAAGATGAATGTTAATGATTAATAGTTAAGACATGAAGTGAGAAGATAAAATGGTGATGTGTAATCGGTCTGCAGAGAAGTATCCAAGAACAGATGGTATTCCTGTGGAAGTTTGGAAGTTAGGAGTGAAGAAAGTGATAAAATTGTGGAAGATTTTGTTTTAATAGTATTTTAAAAGGATGGGAAGCACCAGCATCTTGAAATAAAGCTATGGTGGTTGCATTACCCAAAGAGAGTAAAGACCCATGAGACTCAGTCTCATATAGATCTGTTTCAACTTAAACCATGATTATAAAGTGGTTATGTCTATACTAGCTAAAAGAATGGCAGAGGGTGTTGCCAAAATCGATAGATATTGATCAGTATGTTTTTTTTGGAAGGAAGGCAAACATTTGACAACTTTAATAGAACAATGATGATCCAAAGAGAAGCAGAATGTAAGAAAACACCACTGTTGTTGATAGGTCGTGATGCACAGAAAGCATTCAACAGAGTAAGCTGGGACTTTGAGTGGTGCAATAGAAGCATTTGCACTCCCTGATAGAATAATAAGGCTAATTAGGAGGATATATAAAGGGTCGGAGGCAAGAGTGAAATTTGGAGGGTTCCTCTCCAGTAAGTTGTGTTTGAACAGTGGAAACAGGCAGGAGTGTCCTCTTTCACCTTTGTCATTTGCTTTATATTTAGAGCCACTGTCAAAGGAAGCAAGGGACTCAGAAATTCAAGGATATAACTGGTATGGTAATCAAAAAAAGTTGTCTTTATGTGCAGATGATAATATGTTGTACTTGATAAATCTAGAAATGACATCTCGGTGCTGTGGAACACTTTGACAGTTTCATTTTTTAGGATATAAAATAAATGAAGATAAAACAATGGCTATAGCTGTAAATTATTTACCCCCTCATGACTTGGTTCAGCATACCCATGGGGAGACTTTACGATGAAATATATATGAGTATGGATTAAAAGGGTTTATTTTATGGCAGGTAAGGATGTATGTGAAGAGACTAAAACAAAAGATAATACAAAAACTGGGAAACTGGAAGCTCTTGTTTATAGATATGGATAGTAAGATACAAGCAGTGGAAATGCCATTAGTCCCTTTAATTTTATGTACAGGTCAGACATGTTTTTATCAACCAGAGGAAAAGTTTTGAACAATATTTAATAAAGAGTTGCACAGATGTATCTGGTGGGGAAAAGAGTTAAGTAGAATAATAATAATAATAATAAAAAAATAAACCACCACACTGGTCGAACAATGTTCGGCCAGTGTGGTGGTTTATTTTTTATTGGTGTTTGGTTTGCTGCTACATCCTCTGGGATTGTTATTTTTATAGTCAAGTAGAATAAGTTGATCCTCCCACTAGAATGAGGTGATTTAAAATTTTCTGATTTGAAGGGATATTTTAGAGCTACACAGTTACGGCTTGTATACATAACTTGAGCAGAATGTTTAATTCCAGTTGGAGAGGGGTGATGAAGTAGGGGGAGTTCATGAAATAAGGAGAGGATGTGATTCTGGATGGGGAGAATTATAACCACTGTACAGAAAATTACATTCATAAAGTTGCAGAAAGTATTCTGTGAGCTATACCAACACATTATTGAATAAAGGAGATTTTGCCAGTAGGGATGACTGCAAGTTGTAGTACATAAAATAAGTAAGAGGGGTGGAATTTACTGGAGAAAACTGGCACAGGAACCAAGATATTGGGAGCAAATAACTGGGGAAGGAAAGGTAGAGTGGGATTAGGCCAAGAAGAAGTTTGGACTTCAGGTTAGAGAATTTCTTGCCTATCAGGGAATGAGATCAGGGTACAGGCAAAGAGAAAGGGGATGGGGAGCCCTAAGTGAAGGACCTGGTCTGGTAGAGGATTCAGTTGAGCTCAGAAAAGAAGCTTCTGTTAAAAAAGTGAATAATCAGTAGGGTGTATAAAGTATTGCATGATAACTATTAAGAATCAGTCAGAGGAGGTTATAAAGGATTGGGAAGAAGGACTGGAAAACAATTTACAAGATAACAATGGGGGCATATGTATAGCTCCAAGGTTTAGGATTTTTGCCTGGAAGTGTTTGCATAGGTATTTTTATACCTCAAGCAGATGTCAGCTTTTTCTTTAAGTAGATAGCAAATGGAGGTGTGATTGGGATGAAAGAGGTAATTGAGGACATATTTTGGAAGTGTAATGAGCTGGCAGATTTTAAAAATTCCCCACAGAGTACTCTTGTCAGAAATACCTGAGGAGTAACTGTCAGTAACTGAATTGCCTAAAGACAGTAAAGACTTATTAAGTTTAATTTTGTTAACTGCAACAAAAGCAATTACTAGAAAATTGAAACTGAAATCTAAACCAACTATATTTGAAGTACTGAATATTATAAAAGAGATAAAAGAACTGGATCCAGATCTTAAGAAAGGGAAGGAGCAAATCACATAGAAATAAATGGCATTTGTGGGAATAATACTTGCAGAATAATATGCAAGAGGAATAAGTGAGGTTTAAGGGAAGGCAGGAATTGAGTAGCATATGTAATTATGGATTAAAAGACAATTGTTATAAGAAAATAAAAATTGTAATGTACACTTTGTGTAAATGGAAAAAATGTTAATGTGCTTTGTTTTCTTTTCTGTCAATGTATGTTGCATATGACTATTCCCACTACCCCTTCATCTCTGTGACTTCTGCTACCTTCTATTTTATTTCCTCACTATTCTATCACTTACCCCTCCTCTATCCTTCTCCTTCCTGATTATATTACTCAGTTTACTGAGGGTTTATAGAAATATCTAATCTAATCTAATCTAAACTACTTACATAGTTGTCTTTAAATACCCTTTTCTCTTTCTTATGATGTTTGATTATGCTAAATAAGTTATGCCTGTGTTTTGCTGCCAAGAACGATGAGTACACTATTGTATAACGATTAATTCTGACTACAATAAGTTTAATTTTTTGTATAATATTTTCCTGATACAGTATATTTTTTGCTGCTCTTTATTGCATCGTATGTAATAGTTACTATGTCTTTGTGGAGCTTTTCTCCCCGGGCCTCTGCTGAAAATGGAAATATATCCAGTTAGACTAGCCCGGTTAACAAATGTAAAATAAATAAATAAAATAAATAAATATGATCTTAAGTGATATTTTAACAAAGGTGTTTAAGAAATAGAAGAAAGGCTGGGTAGAAGCAAGGTGAAGTTAAAATGTTGGCATCTTGGGCTGCCGAGAGATTTAAAAGTGTATTGGTCATATTTTATCTTGAATTAAAAATACTTTCTTCAGTTTTATAGAGGTGGATGTCAAGACTAATGTCCTTATTTTTTTATTACATAAGCTTAAAAAGAAAAAAATATTTGCAAAGCATGAAACTGGTAGCCTTTTTCTTGACATTTACAAAGTTATTAGCTGTTTAGCTTTTCTTAAGTACCCAATTTATGCTGAGAAGAAGGAACAAACAGGTGCAATAAGGGATTCAGTTTTTTTTTATTATTTGGAAAGTTACTTGCTGTTTTTTTTTTTTTTTGCATTAGCAAAGGTTTTTTTATTGAAGGCAAAGTATCTGCAGGTGCAAGCAATTAATCATGAGAGGTCTGACCAGCGTGCTGTGAATGAAATGTTCAAGGATTCTTTCTTGCATTTACAAAGTTGCAAGCTGTTTTCTCATTAAGCAAATACAATTAGTTGAAGATAGGGAGCCTGCAGGTACAAGCAGTTGTTCATGAAAGGTCTGAACAGTGTCATCTGAACAAAATTTTCCAGATACAATATAATTAACTTTTAAAGGGAACTTCGCAAGCAGTTCAGTGAAAATGAATGAAGCTTGAAACTCTAAGAAGTTAATAGTTACATAAGTAGTTGCCTCTGCAGCAACCTTAGTACTTTAATGCATTAAATTTAACAGTGCACAGTTTAGTTTATTGAAGATTAACCAGTGCAATTTTTTTCTTAAGATTAAAAGTTAATGATTACTGAAAGAGAAATGATGCACATGTTTTTTCACATATGAGAGGGGAACAGAGATAACAACAGACAGCAGTATAAGTACTAACAAGGGCTCTAATATGCATTTTAGCATGGTTAACTTTAGATTTCGAACAGACAATGCTTGTGGGTGCAGTTGTCAATTGGAAGCAACTGATATTTGGAGTATAAACTCCTTTTTTTGGAAAATGAAATGTAGTTTTGTATGTTTGCCATGAGTTTAAATCAGTTGAGGTTGTAAGTGTACTTAGTGTTATGTTTCTTGAGTGTTAATTGAACTGAAAAGTCTGGGGAAATGAGATGTTTATTCTTAAAGAGCTGAGAAAAAAAGCAACTGCATGCATGATCATTCTTCCAAACATTAGTGTGTGTGTATGCGAGCTAGAAGCAGATATTGAAAAGTCATGTGGAATATGTAGGAGTGCTTTTTATCAGAATGGTTCCTTTTTAGTATTAACATGAAATGTAGATGGCCTTAAAGGTATAAACAGAAAACAGAGTATTGAATTATATTAAGAAGTTTAGGGTGCAGGTAGCATTATTACAGCATCTACATTTGGATAGAATTGAGCATGTGAGTTTGACAGATGTTGGCTATTCAGCAGAGTATCCGGGACAAAGGAAAAGGGAAGTAATAATTGTGATTGTAAGATTAACTACACTAGTGATAGAAGAGGAAAAAAATACAATAAAAGTAGATTTTTGTTAGTAAGGCTTTCTGCAGGGGAGGAAGATTATACAATAATGTAATCTTAGAACCAGACAATATACTTTGGAAATTTGAAAGTTAGAAGGGAGAAGGTCATAAAGATTTTGAAAGTTTTGTTTAACAGTTTTTTTAAAATGGGGGGGGGGGGTGTTGGTTGCCACCATCTTGGAAGAAAGCTGAGGTGCCTCTACTACCCAAAGAGGGTGAACACTCTTCAGTTTGGTTTCATGTAGACCCATTTCAATTTTAAACCATTATTATAAACTGCTTATGTCTGTATGAGATAGGAAAATGGCAACAATGTTACCAAATTTGATAGATATGGGTCAGTATGGATTTGTGGAGGGGAGGCAAACACTAATAGAACTGTGATGATCCAGAGACAAGCAGAGTGTAAAAAACACAGCTACTGTTGGTAGACCTTGATGCATAGAAAGCATTTGATAATAGTCAGATGGGGTTTTATGAGTAGATCAATGGCAGCATTTGCAGTGTTCATCATTAGATCATTGTTGCAGTAGCCTAAGTTATATGGAATGTATCCTGCCAAGGTCTGGACATCCTGTCTCTATCCAAAACTTTTGGGAGCACAACACATACACATGATGTATGTCTGTGTAAAATTGCATGTATGTGTGCTAAAAATTCACTACTTTTTCCTTTAAAAATGGCAATGGGACTCTTTCCCTCCAAACTTAGGAATCCCCCCTCACACTCAACGTCAAACGCATCTTTCCTCCCATCATTCAGGATTATTTCAAGTGCCCAAAAAGAGGGAACCTGGAGGCCTATTCTGGAATTGTTTTTCTTAAGTTTTCATATTAGGCTACCAAAGTTCAAGATGCTCACCCTGCAGTCACTTTTTCTCGGATTCTTTCTCTCACTAAGTTTCTTGATGACTCTAGACTTAAAAATGCAAATCTCCATATTCCCATTCAGAGAAATTTCAGATTTTTTTAAGGTTGT
The DNA here is from genome assembly GCF_019279795.1 of Protopterus annectens. Lineage (NCBI taxonomy): Eukaryota > Metazoa > Chordata > Ceratodontiformes > Protopteridae > Protopterus > Protopterus annectens. The sequence goes on along the minus strand of NC_056737.1, from coordinate 1,698,708,749 downwards.
CTGTTTCTTGTCCAAATTTTACATTTTCTTTTTACTCTTTTGCCTATCCATAGCCCCAAGAGTATTCACACAGTGTCTAGCACCAGTGATTGCTTTTTGCCAGGCTGTAAGGCATACACATATTTCCTTAATTGGATGACTGCCTTATTTTTCAGACTATTTAAAACTGTCAAGAATCTCTCCACTTTGTCAAAATTCTATTTCAGAATTTAGGTTTTCACGTCATTCTGGAAAAATCATTTCTCATTCCTTCCCACAGAGTAACATTTCAAGGATGCCTTCAAGGCACTACTCAAATGATGGCCTTCCTACCTCAGGAAAAAGTAAGCATTTACAAAGAACAGTTTCTTCAGTTTTCTCAGCAGATTTGACCTGCTGCAAGGGAATACCTTAGGATTTTTTTTCGGTAAATTGCCTTCACTATTCTAATTTTCCCACTAGCAAGGTTACACATGAGAAAGATTCAATGGTTTCTCAAACCTGCATGCACCTAGCACCAGCATCCCCTACCTTTTCAAATACAATGATGGATACATCAATTGTTTTTGAATCCAGGTCTTATATTTTTCCCCTCAGCCCCCTCCACATCTGTGACTAGAGATGTTGGACTTCACCTGGGAACTGTATACAAGAAAATTAAAATGCAGGGTGTTTGGGACCATCATTTCAGGAAAAAGGAATGATGGCATTGGTAAATGACATGAACACTGTGACCATTTGTGGACTCCAGGACCTCTTTTGGTAATCACAGAAACCACAACTGTAATGTGGCACATAAGCAAACTGGGGAAACCAGGTCTTACACCCTATGCAGACTAGCTGTGGCAGCAGCTCAGCACAATGCCCCCTCCCCAGCTATGTATTTCCCTTTAGAGAATAAAACAGTGGCAGACACTCTCAGCAGATCCAGAACAGACGCCTCATGAATAGAAATTATATAGAGGGATCTTCCAGGAGATTATACACCTGTGGGGGATCTTCCCAGATAATTTGTTTACCTCCATTTGTAACAGATAGTTGAAAAAAATCTGCTCCAGGACCCCTTGCAAAAATGCATTCAATTCTTCCCATAGGTGGGAATGTTCCTATATGCCTTTCCTCAGTAACCAGGGTTCTTCAAAGATTCAAAAAGACTCTCCAGAAATTATCTTGGGAACTCCCTTATGGCCCAGACAATAGTGGATTTCCCTTCTTATGATAATGGACAAGGGTTAATTAACTCAAATCTTTATAAAGGTTAGACTTTGAATGAGGGATCTGTAATTCATCCCAACCTTTATAGGTAGGTACTAGGCTATTGGCCCTGGGGGCCTATACAAGCCCAGCCAAAAAGGTACCCTGGCTTTTGCCACCCGAGAAAATTATTTTCCTGTGCCACTGTCGAGCAGAGCCGCAGAGGTGATCCCCGGGGTGAATTTCCTATTTCCCATGCAATCATCAAGATTTTTCTTGAAGAGTGCTAATGAGGAGCTTTGTTTGATATAGATAGGTAGTTTATTCCAGAGTATGGGAAGTCTCTGGGACAGGAATCTATCCCTCCGGCATGTTCTGTTTATTGCGGTGACAAGGTTTAGGTCCCTAGAGCGTGTAGCTCGGAGGGATTGGGATTTCTTTAAGTGGAGCATGCCCAACAGCTCTGGGTTTGACATAGCTTTGTATGTTAGGCAGAGATCACCTCTGAGTAGGTGATATGCGACGGAGTAAAGCTGGAGTTTTTTGAGACGGTCTGCATAGGGCATCTGTTTGAGGCCGGTAATCCTCTTTGTAAGGTATTTCTGCGGCCTTTCCAGTTGTTGTAGATGTCTTGTGAGGTACATACCAAAAGGGGTGTTGTACTCTATAATGGGTCTAATGAGTGATGAGTAGAGGGGAACAATGACCTCCTTTTTTCTGGATGAGAAACCTTTTGTGATGAGGTGTGCCACGTAGAAGGATTTCCTGACTACTGTGGCAATGTGATTATCAAAGGAGAGACTACTGTCCACCTGTGTTCCAGGGTCTCTTATCACACTTTCGGTGTTAAGTATACTACTGCCTATGTTGTAGTTCATGGGTACAGAGTTTTTACCAAAGGGGATGACAATGCACTTTTTGGCATTGAGCTTGAGGCCATGGCTTTGACACCAGGCATCTGTCTCAGTGAGGCCCTTTTGTAGGATGTCCACATCGTTAGGTGTTTCGATTATGGCTCCTAGTTTGCAGTAATCTGTGAACTTCGTTAGCCAAAGACCTTCTGTGTTAGCCTGTACTTCAGAGAAGTAGATACCAAACAGGAGAGGACCCAGGACTGAACCCTGTGGTACTCAACTTGTCACTGGTCTGAAGTCGGATTTGGAGTCTGCTACTTTCACAGTGTGGGTTCTCTCAGTGAGCCAGTTGGCAACCCATCTTGTGACATAGGGATTTTTCTGTATTTGTCAGATGAAATGCTAGTTTTGTTCTTCCTGAGGCACTTTTTGGTTTAAAAAGAGACCAAGAAACCTGCTACTAGAAAATGCCATTTGACTGAGTGGTGGAGATGGTTGCGGTAGGTGCCATTAAAGGAACATTCCATTGGTTCTCTAATATCTGTGTGAATTGCACAAATCTGGCCTCTCCTATTCTTCTGCTAAGATTCACCTTTCAGCCATCTCTGCTGGTCTGCTCTTAGATCCCACCATCTGTGCTTTATGTCAAATAAAACATTTTTTGAAAGGGGTACTTCACATTGATCCACAAAGAAACAGGTGGCACCTCCCTGGGATCTTAATTTTGTACTAAAAACTTAACATTTTCTCTTTGAACCAGTTTATCAGGCTGAAGTTCTTAATATGGAAAACAGTGTTACTGCTGTGACTTTGGTTTAAGCATTTATAGTAATTTGTCTCACCTTTCATAAGGACTGGGTGTCCTTAATAGAAAATCCCTTCCATTGTGCCAAAACTGGCATCAGAATTCACTTTAAATCAATCTGTTCATCTCCCTGTGTTCTAGCCTGAACCAAAAAATAAATAAATAAATAAAGGGAGAGAGAATCCTGCATACCCTGGACATCCACATGCAACATAGGTATTGCATTGATAGGACAATTGACTTGGGAGTCTCCAGTCAACTTATTTCCTATGAAGATAAGAAAAAGGGACAACCATTGTCAAAGCAGACGGTTTCCAAATTGTTAACCTGTGCAATGCAGCTTTGTTATTCTCACCATGGAAAGACCCTTCCTTTCAATGTCAAAGCTTACTTTGTCAGAGCACTGGGTTCTTCCTGCATTTTTTGGAAAAGGATGGATTTGGGAAATTTTCTATAGGCAGGTACTTGGTCATCTGTACACACTTTCACTAAGTGTTACAAGATTGACTTCTCCAGATCAGTACCATGTTTTGCTTGGACAACTATCCAGGATCTCCTAGACGCTGATCCTTCCTTCTTTCCTCTTTGTGTTTTAGTAATTCTCCCATGTAGGTTAGACTGCTGCAACAATGATCTATTGATGAACATAGTACAGTTGTGTAAGTGAACTTATTACGCACGGAAAGTACCCAAAAGCTTTGAATACTGGCCACGTGTCCAGTCCTTGTCAAGTTATCACCCATATAGCTTAGATTGTGTAGCAGTGATATCATGAAACATCAACTGTTATGTTAAGTTCACTTAAACAGCAATACTTTCCCTGATATAGTAACAGAATTAATAAGGAAAATATGGTCGGGAGGGTGGCCTAATGGTTAAGTTGTTTGCCTTACAAACACAAGGTACAGGGTTTGAATCTCACAGGGGATAAATGGCTAGGCTTAAAATGGCTCGCAGGGACAGTTAGCCTAGTAATAATCTATGAACCAATATCTGAAAGACAAGAATTAAGGCATGCAGGCTCCTCTCTGAGAAACTGTGTGAACAGAGGAACTAGGTAGGGATATTGTCTTTCCTCCGCTGTTATTTACTTTATATTTACATCCACTGGCAAATAAAATAGAACATTCACAAACTGAAGTATGCAACTAATATGGTACTCAAAAAATGAGATGGCAGTCAAAAAAATTGCAGATATTTTTTGTACTTGATAAATCCAGAAAAATGTATTTTGGTGTTGTGGAATATTTTGTGCCAGTATCAAGTTTTTACATTATGTAAAATAAACGAAGATAAAGCAAAGACTTTAGAGGTTAACCATGTACCCATACAGGAACTGGTTTGACAATATCCATTCTTAAGGGGAGATGATGCAATGAAGTATTTAGTTGTATGAATTTAAAAAAGCTGCAAGCTGATAAGGGTAAGCGGGAAGAAACTAAAGATAATACAAAAGCTGAGACACTGGAAGATCTGAATTATGAACATAGATAGCAAGATGCAATGAGTAAAAAAGTTTTAGTCCCTTCAGTCTTTTATGCAGATCATGCATATTTTATCAACCAAAGAAAAGCTGTGAATGATAATAAAGGATTGAAGGAATTTATTTGGGAGGGGAAGAGGGCAAAAGTTATCGGAATAAGCTGATTCTCCATGTAGAACAAAGTAGTTTAGAGTTATCTGATGTGAAGGTATATTTTAGAGCTCTGTAGTTAAAGCTCAAGTAAATAACTTTAACAGAAGATTGCAAACCAAGGTGGAAAAGTATGATAATGAAACATGGGAGGATTTTTCGAGATAAAGAGGGATTAGAATTTTGGATGCAAGTTTGTAAGGAAAATAATCATACAGTATATCATAAAATAGCAGAAAGTATTCTAAGAACTAAGCCAGTGTGGGAATAGAGAAAGGAGATTTTACCAATAGGTATGTCTGTAAGTAGGGGTACAGAAAATAAGCAGCAGGGGACTAACTTTTACTGGAGGAAATTAAAGGAACCAAGATAGTCAGAGCAAATAATTCAGGAAAGGAAGGTAACAGGATGGGATGAAGCTAAACAGAAGTGTGAACTACAGGTTAGAGACTACAATTCCCTATCAGAGATTGATAGCGGAGTATTTGCAAAGAGAAAAGGGATAAGGAAGTACTAAGTGAAAGACCTGCTCTGGTAGAGTTTTTTTTTTGAGTATAGAACTGAAACTTCTGTTAAAACATACTAATTAATATGGCATATGCAATATTGAGTAATAACTATAAGAATCAGTTAGAGGATATTTAAAAAATTTAGAAAAGTGAATGGAAAGACAGAAAGCAAAAATGGAAAGAAATTTGTAAAGCTCCCAAGTATGTAGCAAAAGTCCAGAAGGTATAGGATTTTTGCTTCAATGTTTTTGCATAGGCATGTTATACCCAAAGTAGATTTCAGAGGATTTTTCCTTATATAGACAGCAAATGCTAGAGGTACGATGGTGAACAGAGAGGCAAATGGGAAGATGCTTTTTGGGAATGTAATAACTTGGCAGATTTAAAACATTTCATACAAAGCACTTTGACAGAAATGTTTGAGGAACTGGTGGTTGTAACTAAGGAGTTAAGCAGTGATATAGGATCTGAATTGCTTAGACAGTATGGCCTTACTAAGTTTAGTGTTACTGCTTGCCAAAAAAAAAAAAAAAACACTACTAGAAAACGGAAAGCTATTCCCAATGTAAAGGAAATTCTGACTGTTATGAAGGAGGTTCGGGAACTGGAGGTGGAATCTTAGAAAGTGGAAGGAGTAAATTTCATAGACATAATTGTAGTTTGTGGAAACAGTACATGTGGAATAGCGTAAAGGAGAAGGATGGAGGTTTTAATGAAAGCAGAAACAGAACAACTTGGGTAATATTGAAGTGAATAAAAAAGTGTTTAAAAAGCATATATGTATATCTCATAACAATAACAGTAGCAACTGTTATTGCAGTTTTTTCTTTACTATTAATATATGCAATACAGTGTTATAGTTTAAAATGTAATGATTTTAATAAGAGTGTATGACGAAAGTGCTGAGCCTAGCTTGGCCAGTTTTGTGTGTGTGTGTGTGTGTGTGTGTGTGTGTGTGTGTGTGTGTGTGTGTGTGTGTGTGTGTGTGTATATGTGTCTCTCTCTCTCTCTCTGTCTGCTTGCACACTAAAGCTCGATGGAAGCCAAGGTTAGATTATGCATACAGTGTCATTGTCCTCTGCTTATACCCTGAATTGACTTACTGTCCTTACAAACTATCCTCAAGTATGATTTTTGGAGGTATTTTGATCCCTTGCAGCTGACTTATCAGCTTGTCATGGTGCCTCCCCTTGATTCTGAAATCTACTGAACCCCACACCTCCCTCAGACTTGCTTCAACAAAATTTAGGGCCAGAGAGGCAATTGAGGCATCCTTCCACTTTCCAAAGATGCCTCAGTCTGCCAAGGGAGTGTTTCATCTATTACTCCCTTGCCCTGTCTTGCTCAGTAACAGCCTATGGGTAAAGCATGCATTGGGCATCAACACTAGACCACCTCTCACTTCGGTAAGGCACTGACATCAGCAAGATGCCTTGCCCATCCTTAGGTAGCATTGTGGAATTGTTTCCACAGCCTTCACCAGTGAAATCAAGCTTATACCAGTGTGCCCCAGGTGTATGCAACTCCCTTCCTCCCCACCAGGATAGAAACACTTACCCTCTCTGCCTTAGCTGTAAAACAGCTGAACCACGTTTCAAACTCTTCACCTGGGCAAAAGTCAGGGCTAGATCTTTTTATAGTACTGGTGTAGACTAAGTAAGATTTCAGAAGACAAATGACTTATTCTTCAGCTGTATGTGTACAGAGAATTAAAGTACAGTCAGTTTTACAAAAGCCCCCAGATGTGAAGGACCTTCCTTTGCTATTAGAATTTTCCCTAGAGATCAAAAGTGCATATTTTCTGAAATACTAAGCAAACCAGCAATATTATTGACTTGCTCAGGGTCACAATGTAATTAAAGGTGACACTATAAAAGCATGGTGCTCAAACTCAATTTTTTTTTTTGCATTCACAGCTGGATGTTTTTGCATACTCTGGAAAGTGTAATGCCTGTTTATGTTACAGCATAACATAAGTACACATTAGTTTCATGTTTATAGTCATATTTATGAAAGTAGTACCAAACTGTTTTAAACTTTACTCTGGATGTTTTTACAGAGTTAGAATCCATTAAGGTTTGTGTCCAAATCCCAAAAGTAACAGTGTTGATTTACAGGGAAGAATTAAAATAGGCTCCCCGGGCCTCCGCTGAAAACAGGATCTGTGGAACCTAGTCGGACTTTCCCGGTCAACAAATGTTAAATAAATAAATAAAATAAATAAAAAATTCAGTATGAGATATTAAGTCAGAGTCTGTTAAGGTTTTGCATTCAAACTCCCAAAGTAAAGTTGCTGATTTGCAGAGAAGGGAGTTAAAAGTCATGTGAAAATTCAAAATGAGATCTCTGTTTTGGTAAATACAATGCATGTTTCCTTTAACAATGCAGTAACTGATTCATTCACTAGGAGCTGCCGAAGACCCCCTTGCCACCTTTCTCAGTCCCTCCAGATTTCAATTCAGACAGGTGTGGTTTTAATGGTGCATCATATTTATTTAAATGGACTGTAAAAGAGTGGTCTCCTGATCCCGTATTATAAACAGTACCTCAAAATATGGGAGTTCCAGGCGATCAGTTGTGTATTCAGTGTTTCAGCATCTTCATACTAGTAAGCAACCCACCTGGTAAGAGAGCTTCAAAACTCTGCTGTTTAGTTTATCATTTTTCTTCTGATAACACTCAGAAAACTTGTCAAGCTTTTCAACTGTACTGTGGTGCAAACATTCTTACCTAACCTCCCTAAATAAAGATGAATAGCTGTTTTTGTAGAACAAAACATTTGTCTTGCAACTCAGCTGTCATCCACTTTTTTGTATAGCGGAATTACTTGTAAGATAGGTATTCAATATATCCAGAATCAAGACTAAAATTTGACAGAAGGGTTAGTACTCCAGTTAACAATTTATTGGCCTGCTTAGATGTTGTCCATTGCACAGCACAAACAGGTGTGAGGTGCTGCTTTCTTTGCTAAAGTTCAACTAACCAGATTAGACTTGATGCATTTTTTTTGGAATAAGAGAATAGACTCTGCTGTATACTTCTACATTATGTTAAAGGTTTCTGCAAAACCATCGGAGTGATCTTCATAATTAGTCGACGTTCGTTGAGGTTCCATACATCTGATCAACCGTGAAATGCTAGAAATCACAATGTTCTTTGAGTATTTAGGTCTGTGGCTAGATCAGAATATCAACATTTAATATCATATAGAAAAGGCTAAGAGTAAAATTAACATATTACTATTCAGGGCCAAAAAATATAACTTTTTGCCCTTAAGGAAGTCAAGCAGTCAGCAAAGGGATTCTTCTCACACAACTTCAGTATAGACCATTTATCATTTCCTTAGCTTCTAAGAAAAATGTATCTGTTTTACAAAACACCTCAAAAACTGCATGCAAGGTCAGTACACCCTTACCTTGGCTTGAACATTACTTATCTGTTCTAAGTAAAGCTAAATGGCTACCAGTACAACTGGGAACTGGCTTCCTGAGGTCTGTTCATAGGTTCATAGGTGAGTACTAGGCTATCTGCCCGAAGGCATTTATAAGCCTAGCCAGAATGTGTTGGCTTTCGCCGCCCCCCCCTAGATTAGTTCTCTGTGCTTCTGTCCAGCAGAGCCACTGAAGTGATCCCCGAGGTAAACTTTCTGTTTCCCATCCATTCGTCAAGGTTTCTTTTGAAGAGTGTTAGCGAGGAGCTCTGCCTAATGTAGATTGGGATCTTGTTCCAAAGCATGGGAAGTCTCTGGGACAGGAATCTATCCCTCCAGAATGTCCTATTTATTGTTGTGGTGAGGTTTAGATCCCTAGAGCATGTGGCTCGAGGGGATAAGGTTTTTTTTAGGTGGAGCATGTCCATCAATTCTGGGTTGGATATGGCCTTGTATGTCAGGTAGAGATCACCTCTGAGTAGGCGGTATGCAGCAGAGTACAACTGTAGTTTCTTCAGTCAAGCTGCATAGGGCATCTGTTTGAGGCCATTGATCCTCTTGGTGAGGTACTTCTGTGGTCTCTCCAGCTGTTGCAGGTGTCCTGTAAAGTACATCCCAAATGGGACGTTGTACTCTAAGATGGGTCTGATGAGTGATGAGTAGAGGGACAGAATGACCTCTTTTGATCTGGATGCGAACCCTTTTGTGATTAGGTGGGCCACGTAGAAGGATTTTCTAACCACTATGGCAATGTGATTATCAAAGGTGAGATTACTATCTACTTGGGTACCCAGATCCCTTATTATTGTTTTCCATATTTAGGGGACTACCACCTATGTGGTAGTTTGCAGGTACTTTGTTTTTTCCAAAGAGGATGACTATGCAGTTTTTGGCATTTAGCTTGAGGCCATGATTTTGACACCAGGTGTCCATCTCAGTAAGGCCCTTTTGGAGGATGTCCGTGTCAGTCGGAGAGTCAATTATAGCCCCTAGTTTGCCGTCGTCTGCGAACTTGGTCAGCCATAGTCCTCCTGTGCTTGCCTGTACCTCTGAGAAGTATATGCTGAACAGGAGGGGTCCTAGGACTGAGCCCTGGGGAACACCACTTGTAACCGGTTTAGAGACGGACCTAGCTCCCGCAACTCTCACCATGTGGGTTCTGTCCATGAGCCTGTTGGCAACCAATTTTATGACGTAGGGGTTTATGTTCAGGCTGGTGAGCTTGTCTATAATACCAGAATGGGGAATGGTGTCGAAGGCCTTAGCGAGGTCTAGGTAGGCTGTGTGTACCACCTTTCCCTCGTGTATAGCCTTGGTAACTGTCTCAAAGAAGTCCACCAGGTTTAGGAGGCATGATCTGCCCTTAACAAAGCCAAACTGGGTAGGGTCCAGTGTTCGGAGGTTCCCAATGTCTCTGTTAATGAGTTCCATGATGATGCGCTCCATAGCCTTGCAGACCATGCTAGTCAGGCTTATAGGGTGATAGTTCCCGGGGTCTGTTGTGGCTCCACCTTTGTGGAGCCGAATAACCATTGCTGTGTGCCACTCTATAGGTATGTAGCTTGTGGAGAGGCTGAGTTTGAACAGTGTGTTTAGGTTCGTCTTTGAGCTCGTGTAGGATGCAGCCTGAGACACCGTCCGGTCCCATTGATGCGGTGTTTTTGGCTTTGCAGAGGGCTGTTTTAACCTGAGTGTCTGTGATTTCAGGGACTCTACATTCTTCTGGTATGGTTATGGGCCCCTTTGGGGGTGAGAGGGGGGTGAAGTTTGCGCTAAACCTGTCTGCCAAGATGTTGGCGATATCGGTCGGTTCAGTGTATTTTGTGCCATTCTGCACTAACTCCGAGCAGATCTGAGCATTGCCACTTATATTCTTGACATAGCTAAGGAATGCCTTGTGGTTATCTTTGGAGTCCTTGGTAATCTTTCTTTCAAAGCTTGCCTTGGATGATTTTATGAGGGATCGTAGTTTCTTGCTGATACTGATCAGGGATGTCTTCCCTTCATGGGATTTTACTCTCTTCTGTACTAGTTTCCTCCTTCAGTTGTATAGCTTGTTTATGGCAGAAGTCCACCAGACCGGTTTCCTTTTCTTGGAGGAGTGAGTCTTGGTTTTGCTTGGGATGGCACAATCCATGCTTTCTTGTAGCTGCCCATAGAATGCATTAGTAAAGGATTTTGCAGCTTGGACAGTGTTATCCTTCAGCATGGGGGCTTTGAAACTTTCCACCTCGGTCTTAAGTAACGTGAAGTTTGCTTTTGAAAAGTTTTTCATGGTGGCTTTCTTGTCCAGGGGTGGGGGTGGAATATGGATAGCCAAAGTGATTTGTTTATGGTCAGATCTAACCAGTGATGGGTTGACCTCTGGTGTGGAACACCGGTCGCCCATGTTGGTGATGACCAGGTCCAATATGTTGTCATCTCTGGTGGGAGTGTTGAGCAGCTGAACCAGTGCGTTTGAGTTTATAAATTCTAGGAAATGTTGGGCAAGGGAGTTAGTACTTGAGTAGTTCTCCCAGTTAATGTTTGGGTAATTGAAATGACCCAATATTATGGTGTTTGATAGGACCTTTATGTTTCCGAGTGTTTCCAGAAACGCAGAATGGGGGTCCTGGGACATGGTGGGTGATCTGTAGCAAGCTACAATTTGAATTGCAGTTTTGCCCATTGTTAGTTGCACGCGGATGATCTATGAAGCATCTTGCTGTGCCACTAACCTGGATGTGTGCGTATCCTTGATGAATATGGATACGCCCCCGGCTTTTGTATTTTGGTTTGGGTTCTGTGGCCTAAATGTATGGTATGAGTTGTAGCCTGGTAGTGCTGGGGTGCTCTCTGGAGCCTTAAACCAGGTTTCTGTTACTGCACATATATCGATTTTCTCCATACTGAGGAGTGCCTCAAGTGCGTGCATTTTGAGGTTTAGACTTCTGGCACTGAGTAGCATTACCCTCATTTTTTTGATACTTGTCCTGTTTAAGGTCTTAAAAATTGACACCTTCCCCTTCCTGCAGAGGCCTTTCATATATATATATATGTGAGTGTGTGTATGTGTGTGTGTGTGTGTGTGTATATATATATATATATATATATATATAAACATACATACCTACAAAGCAAGTCATACTGCAGTGACCACTAATATAAATATATATATATATATATATATATATATATATATATATATATATAAAAAACATGCATACCTACAAAGCAAGTTATACTGCAGTGACCACTGTTCAAGCATCCCAGCTCAGAGAATCACTTCCCCGTGCATTAAATGAAGTGCACTACCACACAACCTTCCTCTAAGTCAGCACTCTACCATAAACCATTCTCCCTGGACTCCATCTCAAGCTCAAACGTAAAAAAAATACTTCTAAAATTGAAACCAGCCACTGCTGCCCCAGATACTAGGAAAATACAGTAAAAGGGCAGCAGATGTTCTGGCCAACCCAGTTTTTATTTTAATTAACCAATTCATTAAATAAAGCTATATTCCAGACCAATGGAAAAAATCTTACATTTTACCTTTACACAAAAACGAGGCACTTCTACAGATGTTATCAACAGTAGATCGATAGCTATTCTATTTCCACTCCCCAAAATCCTTCAGAAATGTACCCATACACAATTACTGGCCTTCATTTCAGACAATAATCTGCTATCTTCAATACAGCATGGCTTCCAACTTAGTCATAGCACTGTTATGGCCCTCGTTAACTTCATAACAACTATATATCAAAACAAAAATGAAGGTAACCTAGTCAGTGTAGCCTTCCTTGACCTGTTAAAGACTTCTGACACTTTTCACACACAAAACTGCTACAAAAATTGTCCTCCCTCTGTCTAGATACAACCATACTCAGCTTGACAGCTGCCTGTTTTGCAGATAAGCTGTTGAATGGCAAAATAACAACTCCTGTTTCTTTCCCATAGTAGTTGTAGACCTCAGGGCTCTATTCCATCCCTGTCTTATCCAACATATTTGTGAATGACCTCCACTCAGCAAGCAAACATGCAAAAATCATTCACTATGTGGATGACTCCCCTCTGATCTCAACTGCTAAAACATGTATACACTGCAACAACTAACCCAGGGTTGTCTTACTTCTGTTGAAACATGGCTGTTTGATTCCTAACTTCTAAACCTCAAAAAAAAAAATCCAAGCTCATCTTATTCACCCCAAAACAACCCTCTACCCAGAAATCCCTCTTCACCTTAACCTAACAAACAACATACAATTAAATTAGTGACTCACACTTAGCCACAAGGTGCAATAATTGAATTTGACTGTCATGTAACAGATGTACTAAAAATCATAAAACAATTGGTACCCTCTACCGGATAAAACCTTACCTGACAGACAATGCTAGAAAATACACTCCTTCAACTTTCCTCCTTCCAACTCTCTTTTAAGCAGGCCTTATTCCTATTATTCTTCAGGCAACCTTGAGACCAATCTGCTTTACCAATGCAACAGCAAAGTAACCAAATTTGCTGATAACATCACTTACAAATCTCATCTTTGTGTAGCACTAAAGCAGCTACACTGGCTAGAACTGCCTCATTCCCTGACTCTGTCTCAACTGTTTGCCACACATGATCTTATTTACTAACCTAAAAAGTGCCCTAGCCTAACTCACATCTTCCAGCACTACTCACCAAATAGGCCTATTCACTCAGTAGATATATAAAAAAAAATACTTCTAATATAATTAAATCATCAAACAGTTCTGCTGGTAACTCTATGTTCCTCCTACATCTCTAAAATTTTCTATTTTGCCCTTAAACAAATATAGCTGGTAAAATCTTTCAAATCTCAATTAAAACACCACCTAATTAACATACGGCTGTGTTTCTGCTCAACCTCCTGCTAGATAAAAATTCCTGTTAATTCACACCATGTATCTTAAACTACATTATCTCCCACATTATCTAAAGACCACTGTACTGGTATACTATATTTACATCCAGTGTCCCTGTCATCCTTTCTCAATAAACTATTCACTTTCTTTACCACTTCCTTCTCTTCTTACATTCCTCACTTATTTTTAATATACCCTGCTATTCTCTTTCACCATATTCTGGCTCATTACCTTGATTTTTCTTTTCCCTCTTTTCATACCCTATCATATCACATCCTTTCTATGTCTTCCTCTACTCAGCCTAAAACCATACACTGGCACCTTACAGCCTCTCTTTACAACTGTAATCCTACATCCTCTTACTTCAACTTCTCCAACTTTCCTCTTACACAGCATATCTTCTAATCATTTATTTCAACCTATATCACATCCAGTGCATGATCTAACCACTTTTTGAGCTGACACCCCTACCTAGTTCTCTGGTGTTGCCTCTCAAACTTGTTTTGTTATCTTGCTCTTCCTACACACTGCTGTGTAACTATCACTTTCCCCATGCATTACTTAAAATACTTTTTTTCCTCAAAACTCTCCTTTTTGAAACTTGCTAAAACGAATGGCTTAATCATTTCTTTCCTTCTATTTTCTTGGTTGTGAACCATTGTTGTCCTCGTATATTAGATTTTATTAATGACTTACAAAATATTTTGTCTAGTAATATATTCTGATTATTGTAAAACTCAATGTATGTTTTACTGCGTTTTCTTTTTTCATACATTTTGTTAAATTGCTTAAAGTTATTGTAATTTTTCTTATTTGCTTTTTGTACATTTTGTACATTTATTTATTCTTGCGTATTTCTCCTGCACGGAAAAAAGGGCAATTTATTCACAGACAGGCAATCCCAGTAAACAAATGCTAATAAGTATCTAACTCAATAAGTAAATAAAATATCTTGATTCTTATACAAAGCTTGGAAAAATTTTCAAAAAAAAAAAAAGACTTTATTTGGTGTGACCAAATGTCAGTGTTTCACTCATAAAATATACTGGTGTCCACAGCTGTACCTAGCACTTAAATTCCAAACTTCTCTCATTTTGACTCCATTGTCTTATCAGCATCATTCTCCCCTGTATACTAAATATAGTGTTATGATTGAGTTTCCGATCGTAACTACGTTATTATGTGTTCGAGACATGAATACAAAGAACTCGACAGGAGAATTTTGCATCTGTGTCGAGAATACATAACGGGTTATGATCAGTGACACCAAATTCTAAAATTCTAACTCTTGTTTAATATCAGGATTTTAATCTACTCTATGTACTATTAGTTACAGAAAAAAAGTTGAAGTGTTTTACCTGCTTTGAAAGCCAATAAAGAACAAACCAAGTTCTGCCACATAGACAGAAAGTAAACATAATTGCAGGGAAATGTCACAAAGGTTTTTTAGATACTGCCCTAATTTAAATTAAGTTACTTGCAGTCTGACATATGTAAACTTTTGCAGATATATACGGAAAGATGTTCAAGGACCATTGAGAGTGACCGGTCCATAACAGCTCTTAGGGGCAGTGTAAAATGTTACTCACCTCTGAAAGTGCTGTTTTCGTGGGGTCTCGTCCTACAGATGCATGTAACGGGTTTATCTTTTTTTGACTTTGGGGTGTAATCACATTGCTCCATGCACTACTTTGTTATAATTAATCCATAACTGACCTTCTCTTTATGTTCTTTATCTTCCCTTTCTTACTTAAGCACCCCCTTTATACTTCACCTCTTTATTCTTCTGTAACTTCTACAGTCTAGTTCAGTTCACCGTCGCTTCTTTCAATATTTTGAAAATAATCGGTGTTTACAACTATTGTATCATTTAACTCTTTTAGTTGGTAAGCAAAACAACTCCTATGTATTATGTCACACATGTAAATGTCAAATTTTATATATGCATTCATTTTGACTTCAAGTTCAGTCTTTGTTTGATAAAGAAAGATGTGCTTCTACATGAGCTGAAATCCTTAGAGAAGATTATATGTACACATTCTGAAAAGGGTTATATTCACTATGTAAAATAAAATGTTGTCCACATAGTATCCATAATTATTTTTTTATGGTTATAGTTTTATGGCAATAAAATGCACTGCTTACTTCTGTTAATTTTAACTTCCAGGCTGAGCCTGTAAATTGTCCATTTAGATCAGAGTTTACCCACTTAACAGATTATAATAAAACTATGCACTTTGCGCCAACCAGCAAATTCACTTCACAATGAACCACCGTTTTGTTTATGAATAAAATTGCAGGGCAACGACTGTTAAACAGAAATTGAGCAGTTTGTTTAAATGGAGCTCTATTATTGTTTACCTCCAAGATTTAACTTAATTGAACTTTAGTATATCTGTTACAGGACAAATAACTACAGGCTTCTTAAAAATCCATTATGCAGTGCCTTCAGAGGCTTAAATAAGGATTTATAATTACATTTGTTATCCCTGAAGTATTGACTAATAGGCATACATGCACAATTTATATTTCTAACTTAATATAACATTTACTGTAACCAGAAAGATACTACCGCCTAATATTCATGCACTGACCAATACAATATGGTATAGTTCATTTCAGCTTTGAGATGCATGGAGATCCTTAAGGAATGAATGGCTGCCAAAGGTACATTATGTGCCTAAGGGTCAAAGTAAAATTCCTTTTGAGATTTTTTTCTTAAATAAATGTCAGAAGATGTGTGAGATATGTCCTCTTATAGATGGATACCAATTGCAGACTTTTTTGAAGGTATTTTATAGTAAAAGTATGCCAAGTTATATCCTACTCAGTTTTCATTAAGAGTTATGTATACAATTTTTCTTCAGGATGTGGAATGTGGCGTATATCCAGAATACAGGTTTTTTAAGTCACAGAGCTAATATTTGTTGTGACCCAAGCGTAAGGGCTGAAAAAAATTTTTTTTTCTGTCTTTTAAGATAGTACTCCAAACAAGAATAGACATTGGGTGAGTTTCTATTTTTTGAGGCCACTAGGTGATTCATCAAGACTATGCTACAGGGGTGTGACCTCAAAGCAGATTGTATTAAGTAAGAGCTACAGAAGAAGAATTCCCACATAGAGGGTTCCCCAGGATGACGTTTTACTTTTTTTGTTTCATGATTTTGATACAACTAAATGCCACCTAAATGGGTCTTAATTTATAACCATTTGTTATTCATACATATTTTGCTATACATATGTTTAAAATAAAAGCCTGGCATGTTAACTGTGACTTTATTAAACTGTAAATTGTTTTTCTTTTCCAGTATTGCTGTCTGGGCTGAAGAATGCTCCAATTTAAGGTGGTCATTTCAGAGATGTGTAACATGCAATGTCTGGGATTGGGTGGGCTGTGGAATATGACTGCATTCTGCAAATTAGTGTACAAGCTGCACTTGGTATACATTTCTAAAAGTCCTGGATATACCTATCTCTGTGTGACAGATTTGTGAAGTTTACCAACTATTTTTGTCTTCAAGGACTTTAGACTTTGTCACCCTACAGTGTTTTTGCATTAACGTTTGTTATTTTTCTATAACTTAAGATGCAGCTATACTCATGCTGTTATGTGTTAGTAATATTTAACTTATGTAAATTGTTAGGTTAATATGTAAGATAACTGCTATTAGTAGCTATCGTAGGATAACCTGTGCTTTCAAATGCCCCCCGGATTTTTTTAAACATCTAACTATGACCGGAGTGACCACAGTGTTAGGAGGTGGAGGAATCGTTTCCCTCACTAGGGGGATACACTTGAATGAAAGAGGCTGGCGGAAGGGAGCTGTCAGCCTGACTGTGCTATTCTGGTAGGCCGACCTATGTTTTGTTTTGGGGAGAAGGAGGAGGAGGTGGTCGGTGAAAAGAGAAGGATGATGGGTTTGCTGGATGGTTACTACCATGCCAGCCATTTCTGCAGGAATACAGGGGAGTTTCAGAGGCATCATGAAAAAAGAATCACACTTTGAAAACATTAAAATGGGGGTGCACTTTTTATTTATTTGGGTTGCATAGGCTGAATAGGCCTAAATGGGAAAACAACTGCTTGAAGTGCACTGCCACATATCTTCATTGTATTTTATTTTTACAGTGCATGGATAATCTGGAAATTGGAATGTAAGAGAAATAGTTCTTCTGCAGAAAACAGTCTGCCTACAGTTGCCAGTATGTTGTAGTTACTGAGAGTACGAGTCTAACTTGATGCAGTTATTACATTAAAATTCAGATGTGTGCGGAATAATCTAAATGAATGTTACCTGCACTGGCACCCACCCACTTGTGCAACCTTGTGACAGGATGTGGTGAACAGATCCTTTAATTCCATTTAATAGTTGTTACATATAACTGTTGTGTTTCCTTCTTTTCCTTACTGTACATCTCTTCCACTTTGGACATGCTTATAGTACTGCTGTCGTACTCCATTGCATGTTACCTTGGTTTGTTGATAAGGATTTTTCCCAAGTTTTTCTTGTTCTAAGATACTGCAGTCCTGTAAGCTGCCACCTTCAAGATATGCTCAGGGTAATGTAATGAATAATATCCGTACTAAATATGGATAGTATTTAACGAAACGTGAGAATGAAACTCCATAGTAATAGTTGTTTTTCTTTTCTGTTTTTCTTCATTATTATACCACTCGTGGGTGCTATGATGTTCGAATATTAGAATATGTGGTGCATTTCTTTGCCAGGCTTTGCCACTTATTCACCTTTGATCCATGCACCTCTCTTCTGAAAGGGATAGATAAATCTTGGGTTGCTCATACTACTTGAATTATGGAAGATAGAGAGAGAGGGAGCTGTCAGAAGCTTTGGACTGAACTTGTGTGATACCATTGTAAAAAGTGTTGCTACCCCCCAAGCTGCTGTTGGAGTACTCATTTGTTTTCTTATGAAATTGTTTTCCATAGTGGTCAGCACTTGTCCTGTTTTTTGAAAAAACTGCAATGCTTACATTTCCTTTCTGTTTTTCTTTCTTTGTGTGCTACCAGTATCAGTGCTGTGATACCCTGTACCATAGTATTACCCTGTTATTCTTGGTTGCTTTCAGTTTCACTGCATCTTCATTCATCCACGTGTTAGTGTTTTTTTATGAAAGTTGCTGCAGTTTGTCTTTAAATAAGTTGCAGATTTGAATTGATTTGTTTCCTTACCTAACCTACACTTTGTGGTTTAGGTACTAATTGGGTTTTCTTCTCATATGTAAAGGTAGTATATCATTATGTAGTACAGGCAAAAGTATTATTTGCCAAATTCTAGGTGTCTTGCACATTTTTCAGGCCTGCCTATGTTGTCTTCCTTGCCAGGCACATATTTCAGGCCTGCCTGTGTTGTCTTCCTTGCCAGGTACTATGATTTGATCATTAATGGATGCATTTTGTGATGCACCTGCATATGGGAATATAATAGCAGATTTTTTTATTTATTTGTATTAATTAGCTTGGCAATTTATGTTGAAAGACTCCTTGACATTAATTTATGGACCCCCTTAAACACTGTGAAATGCTACATATTTTGTACATTTCAAAGGGGAAGCTGTTGGCTTTCCAAAATTTAATTTATGATCCTGAATGTTACTATTACATTTGTTTTTAAGTCTGAGACCTGTGTTGACCGTTCTTCAAGGGGTTTATTTTAATGTTTTCATTTAAAGGCAAATTATAAATTGGATGCATTTTTTTGTTTGTCAGAAATGAGTTTTCAAAAAGCTGTTAGCAGAATACCTTTCTGAGAGAGTGTTGACCTCTGCTTGTAATACCAGTTAATCTCACTCCCAATTTCCCACCCTTAAGAACGTAGATTGTTTGTTTGAATTTTTCTGTTTGTCTGTCTGCCATATTGCTATGTGGATATAATTATGATAGTCAAAACAGATTATTATGATGTATGTTGTATCAAAACATCTGATAAAGCTAGTCTGGTGTGGCACAACTGTTTTATTCTCCTGAAGCTCATTTTACTAATAAATCAGAGAAGACTGGGACTTAGTTCTGATAAAAAAAAACATTGAACTCTGTTAAAATGTGTATCATTCTATGTATTCTGCTTGCTTGTTTGTGTTAGCGCATTTGCTGTACTTTATGGGGGTTCTAGATTTTGTCATTTAGGTGGTTAGTCTGGTGTCTGCCACAGAATTTCTGGAGGGTTAGGACAGCCTTGCTTTTAGTAGCTGACTGCTCACCAGTGCTCCTTGTACTTTATCGTCCATCGATTTGCCGTTGAGTACTTAAAAGGAGTTTTTGCTCTGCCTATTTGCATTTATAAATGCTGAATAATTTTAAATGTGTATTACTGATTTGCATTTCATTTATGGTCTTACTTTATTTATGCCTTCCATTCTGAAATGTTTTGTATGAAATATTTCTAGTGTTTACTTCCTGGAACAGTATTCGTTAAGTGCATTATGGTTCAAAAGGATTTTTTAAATTCGTAGGTTTAAATATAAATTTGCATATGCTGTCTGGCAACTTTTAAATGTTGGAGGCTGTGATATTATTCGGGTTCTGAAACAAAAAATGATTTAAAAGATTCTAAAATCCCTGCTTCCCTCTACATGTAGTTAAGAGCAGTTTTGTTGCTTGCCAGCAGCATGCCAGAAACTGATCGATGTTGCATTATACTTTGAAAGGATGCTTTTTTGGCCAAAACAATAGTGAGGCTCTTGGAAGATGTTCCTTGTGCAGAAAATTTAAATTGACATGAGTTTTTTGTATATACTGGTAAGATGATAGATTTCATTACATTATTTTTTAAAGTGCTTTAGCATTGTCTTCATCAAATTTGTTTTAAAGATGACAAAAGAGTTCTCGTTCTGTCCTTAATTTGCAGTACGTTTTGCTTACAGATTGCAGTTCTATAGTCTGAATGAGAATAACACCTCACATGTGACTATAATAGGCCTGTACATATAGCTGTAGATGTGCTTTCCATAATGGTGGCATGCATACCTCTCAACCTCCCAGTGCAAGAAGTCTGGACAAAGCCAAAAATAATGAGGGACAAAGGCCCAAAAATACAGACGGATTTTAAATTTTGCTCCTATAAACATAAATGGTTGCTAGAATAAAAGTTTGTATTATTATGTATTTTCTACAGTATATGAAGTCTGAAACTGAAATGTATGTTATTATTTATCATTTAGTGACTTCAATCTTCAGTGATTTGCCAGAAAAAAACACAAATTTTATGAGGAACAAAACAAAATGTGGACATTCTGTGAAAATCTGGAAAGTTGAGAGGTATGGTGGCACATTTTATGAAAAGGGAGTGTGTGTGTGTAGAGCCGTGTATATGTAGCCTAATGGTTAAGGTGTTTGCCTTACAAACACAAGGTGCAGGGTTTGAGTCTCACAGGGGATAATTGGCTAGGCTTAATATGGCTCGCAAGAGCAGTTAGCCTAGTACTAATCTATGAACCTATATGTATATATATGTATATATATGTTTATAAAATGTACATATATCTTCTTTCGGGAGCTTTACATGTAAAAGATGTTATATTTCAAGTCAGTAATTTAACAGGTAGCCCATTTGTCTTTGATGCTAGAGGAGCAGAATGCTGTTGTTTCCATTTCCCCTCATGTATTGCTTGGATTTATTTTACCAGTACTAAAAAGTAGTGAAGCATATAGGGTTCTGCTATCCTTTAAATGAGATGTTAAACCAATGTCTCACCTGTCTTAGTTGGTGGGAGGTTATGTGGATCTTATTATCTGCAAAAGTATAGGGGTGATTTATTCAAGATTACAGGAAAAACAAGCAAAAAAAAAATCACAGTAACAGAATATTGCAAAGACAAGTTTCTTCTTTGTTCTGGCCATGTATTACCTAGTCATGGCCAAATCTGTCCTAATCATGAAGGCAGTCTGAGGTGACAGTCTTATTATCAAAAAGTAAGTGAGTAAATAAAAATGCCTTCCCAGCAGCTTTTATTTTGTTGTTTGTTTGATGCACAATAAACAAGTGTAATTTGTCCATCCAGTTTCAGCAAGCTGACATAAATATTTTTTTAAATTGTGCCAGTTAAAGGATTATTCCGATCCTGTATTTGTGCAATGGTTTTTAAGCGTTGCTGAAACTCGGTTTTTATATTTTGTCTGAACGGCCCATTACACATGTATACAACATTAGAAATGTGCAACTGGAAAAATGGGGAAGAACATGTTGCACTTAAAGCATTGTTTGTACTTAGTCAAAAGCTCGGGTAACTAAACAGTAACATAATTTGAACTATTGTGTAACTTGTTGGTAGAATGACTTTTTGTTACATTTTTAGCATGACTGCATCTAGGAACTGGATAACTTCTTGAATGTGTATTTTGCATCTCATTGTGTTAATTAAGTATATAAGTTGAATTCACCCCGGGAGGGTTCTACCTATGTCTGTATTGGACAGGGGGAAATAGGTGCTGATTGCGGAAGTAAGGGTAAGAACTTGGCTAGGCTTGTAAGGGCCCTAGGGCCATTAGCCTAGTAACTTCCTATGATCCTATTACTGGTCATGCTTTGTCTGCCCCAGGAAGTCAGTTTTAAGCAGTTTCAGTTAGCTTCATTTTTGTGTCTTTCAGAATTTAAAATCCTTTTCTACTTCCACTGTTGTTGATCTAACTTATTACAAAGTGCCATATTTGTACCACAAATTCCAAAGTTCTTATATCAGAGTTATGTTTTTGATGGCATTTTTGTTTAACAGTCAAGATGCTTTACACAGCAATGGCTTTAGGCATGCTTTGTCTGCTGTTTTATCCTGTTCTAAGTTTTCTTTTGAGATTCTTTAAACAGAAAGGATGCTGAATGTGCTTTTCTTCCTCATCTGTGTTTTGTTAACATCTGATTTTTCTGTTGTGGGTCTTCTATAAAAGCAGAACATGTGTAATCGAAGAATAGCAAGATCTTAGCTTATCCTGTCCATCCACTTCACTGGATGGGACTGATATGCCACTAGGTCAAACAAAGCAAGCAACTGTTGTCAAACAGCTTAAGCTCCTCCCCTACCTTCCATAATGCACCATCACTCCATATTTCCACCAATATTGTTTGCTGCCATTCAGTGAACCTTAATGCTCTTTTTCTTCCTTTGTGAAGAGAAAAAGTTAGATATTATATGGGCCTTTTACTTAAAACTTCATTGATTGTAGATTTTAAGTCATTATTGTGTACTTCAGAGCTATTTTTTTCCCTTTTTCCTCCCCCTTTGTGTTAGAAAAAAATAACTCAACCCCCTTTTTGAACCAGGCCATTCAGTAGACCTCAGATTTTTATCATGGAATATCCTCTTTCTTGTGTCATTTACTTTGGATAGATGAATTTTAGAACTCCAAGCCTTATGTTACAAGCTCCATTACACTTTCATCCAGATATGCAGCTAGCTGTTATGGTACCCAGTGCCATCCTTGAACATGTTGGAACCCCCCTCAACTTTAAGTTGAGGAGCAAAAAAGAAGAGAGAGGACCCAAGTAATTTTTTTTTTAAATTGAATCTCTGCTGCTGTTTAAGCATCCTAGTTGCTTAAAGCTTGGCTCATAACCTATGAACTCTGAGGCATTTGGTGACCACACTGTATGAGAAGAAGAGTGTTGTTGGTTTCTTCTAAACTCTACAAAAGTTAAGACGTACATTACTATATCCATTGTTTCAGTACTTGTTTCTCACAGTGTTTTTGTCACAACTGCATTGAGTGATCCTGTTTAAATATCTGCACTTTTTGGCCTTTTATATAATCTTTAGTTAGAATGTCCTGGTTTCCACTTTAGTGAGAGTAGAGAGGACCTGAGACATTTTCTGGCCCAGGATTGTGAAAAGGAAAGTGACTGTGCTGTTTTTGATTGGCCACAGGGCCTTGATTGTATTTTTTTATTGAATCTCCTCTGCTATTTAAATGCTGCAGTTGAATAATGATTGGTTCATAACCTACAAAGAAGCTAAGACATTACCATATCCACTGTTTTGGCATTTGTTTTTCTCATTATTGATATACCTGGATTAATTAAGTATTTCTGTATTGAATATCTGGACTTTTTGACATTTTTTACAGTATTAATTAGAACTGCTGCTCTCTGGGCAGCTGCACCGAGCAGTGATTTGTATAGTCGCTGATATCTCACAGCCTAATTCCCCTTTGTAATCTGTGTAGATGCTGATCTCTTACAGTGTAAGTTTTCCTTAAAATACCCTTACTGTCTAGAGAATTTTTTTTTAATACAGCATTTAGTTTGGGCATAGCTGAGTATTGCTCATCAAGTTCCTTGTCTTATTGACCTATTCAGTATCTAAATGTCCCTCTTTCCTCCCTAGCAGATCAGTAGCCATGGATATGCACTTCCAACTTCCAGTGGACAGTCTGGTTGAGCAATTGACTCATGTACACTGATTACCCACTTATTCTTAATAAAACAGATACAGTATGCGAGAGGTGTAAATACACTTTAACACTGGAGGCAAAACTCTCTCATACAACCAAAACTGATCGTATAGAGGTTGTTAATGACACTTGCACCATGCCTACTGCACAGGATAAACACCCTACATATGAAGCAGCCTATGCTGAGGCACTTACAGGTAACCTTCCTAAAGCACTAAGACCTCCTTCACAGCATAATCAAAAAATGGGTCCTCAGCCATCACCTAAATAGTCACTTAAAACACTACCCACAGCTGCACATTGTAACACTGCATGCAGTGCCTCTAAGCCTTAAGACAAACAAGCACACAGACAAAGTTCCTGGTCATTGGTGATTCTGTAGTGAGACACACCAATATCCCCTTCACCAGACTGAGTAAGGAGAGAGTCACGGTTAGCTGCCTTTCCGGGGTTAGGATCCATCAAGTCACACAGGCACTCAGGTCATTGAACCACAGGTAACAGTATGACTCTGTCATAGTCCATATGGGTGGTAATGACTTCACACATACCTTACATAAAGCAAGACATGATCAAGCTTGTTGATTATGCGTCTCAGGTAGGTACGAGACTAGCATTGAACAGCATACTCCTTCTCCAAGGATGAAGCCACATTACCAACAGAAAATGATTACTTATAACATATTGGGCTTAGCTTTTGGTGTCAGTCCAAGAGGGTACTGTATTTGATGACCTGGGAGGATAGGGTTGACAGACCATGCTGCTTTGCCAGAGATGGCCTGCATTTATCCCCTCTAGGCTTTCAGATATTGGCAAACATCTTTTCCACTCCCATAGTGCCTTTTTTAGGCAGTGCCAAACTGATAAACCTCATGACTTAACCGAACCTACAAAGGAAATCAGAAAGTGGTACTTCTCAGTGCTAGAAGTCTTAACAAGAAACTCCACTCCCTGCAAGCCTTCCTCTCCCTGCAGAGTGTAAACGTCTGTATAGTAACAGAGACATTTTTTTAAAGTCACTGAGAGTACACTGGCAATATAAGGTTATAATGCTTTTCACACCTTTATACCAGCTACTGCACAGAAGGGAACTAAAGGTGGAGAAGTCTGTCTATATTAAAAACAACCTCACACCCAGACTAGTTAAAGTGTGTGACCCACTGGAACTCATACATGTGCAACTCACCATAAACAGGGTCTTGTACCATATCCTTACAACCTACAGGCCTCCCTCCATGTCCCAGGAAACCCATACTACCTATCTCAGTGTACTAGAGTCCCTCACCATTCATCCCAATACGATCTTCATGGGTGATCTCAACTATTCCTCTAGAGATTGGGAAAACTACACCACTTCTAATGCACAAGGCCAGCGATTCCTAAACTTTATTAATAGCAGCATCCTGGAACAGTTGGTCCATTCTCCTATCAGGGGTACAAATATCCTGTACCTTGTAGTTACAAACATGGGGGAATGATGTTCCTCACTGAGTGTAGTGTCTTCACTCATCAGATCTGACTATAAGGCAGTATTGCTGGAAATAAAAATTAAATCCAGGGACCCAGTGAAACCAAAAACCTTTAGGAACTGTTCCAAGGCTAACCTCTCCTTACTAAGTGATACCTTGTCTACATTCCAAGCACACCCAAACCCAGTAAACACCATAGCATATGCTGAGCTATTTACAAAATCTCTGTACAGCCATATTGACAGCTGTATCATGTCCACAAAACAGTAAGTCACATTGATCCTCTTAGGAGTTGGTTCTAAAGTGAGCAGCCTATTGCGTAATAAAGCAAGACATGCACTGGCAAATAGTTCTTATTTCATATATCGGGGTATACTTTCCCACAGATATCTGCACTTCTGTACAGATCATTCTCTGTCTGCAAAAACTCAAAACAAAAGCTGTTGTTCTATGTCCAGATCCCCCCCCTAAAAAAATGCACAAATTCGACTGGCTGCCATTCATGCTTAGGCTAAATTTTTACTAGGTATTTTGCTGTCTAAGGTACTTCACCTAGATCTTTGCAGGCCCTTGAAAATGCCTTCTCATCTTTTCAGGTGTCTTTACATGCACAAGGTCATTCCTTACAGGAACTTTTTTTTCTTTTTTTGTTATGAGCCCTTCTCAAAAATGCTGTCTTACTTTGAGATCTTAATTTTATGTTGTAAAAGCGGACTGTTCCACCCATTGAACTGATACCAGGAGATGACCTGGCGATTACTTAAAATTTCTGTAATGGAAATATTTTTGTAATGACTGTTATATCAGCCTGCAGGGTTTCAGAAATGCATGCCCTGTCCTCCAATTTTCCTTATATTGAGAATAGATCCATCTTTTATGATTCTAAGCCAGTCTTTAATTCTGCCATGTTTTTCTTGTATTACTCAAACTAAGGTGAATACTTGCTGCATTTTATAGAGTACAGAAAGGATAATTAATTATTCATTTCCTTTGCTTTGAATACTTTAGGGCGTAAATTGTCCAAAGTCACGTTCTCCAGTGTGCTTTCAGAGTATATTGTTTATTGCTATGGCAAGAATAGCAGAATGTTACTTTTAAAACTAAAAATGTCATTTTTACAAGGGCTATGACTACTTCCATGTCTTTTTCAAGAATTCCTCTGTATATACTTTTGCCGATGTGAATTGTTCTTTGCAGCACACTTTTTCCCAGATTTTACAAGGTAGATGTGATCTGAGGGTCCAGGCTGACCTTCAGAAAGTACAGTTGTGTAATTAAACTTACCATAACTTTAAATGTTGAAATGATCACTGCTCCTTTAGTCTTAGTTATATGGGTTACAGCCTGCATAGGGTATATCAGCCTGTCAACTTCCAAAGATTAAGGGCACCTTCCACACTCCCAAACCATCAGTCAGCTCAAGCTGAGCTGTCTAAAAAGACAGGTTTGGACACCAAACCCTTCAGAACGTTTATTCCAACAGATGGAGGTAGGCTAATCCCTGAAAGGACAATGCTAGGAACAGCATAAAATCTGCACCCTGGCATAAAAACACTCCCAAAAAACAAGGAGGATGGATAGAAAGTCGGCTACTGCTGCAGTGATCATTTGAACATAAGCTGTTGTGATAAGTTACTAACGCAAGTGTACTGTGTTCATTGTATGTAGTAACTTTAGCTAAATGGATAGATTATCCTAGTTTACTACATTTGGGAAGTGGAAGAAGAAGGGTCCAGGAGTCCCTAGAGAATGGCCCTAGCAAGCCTGATCGAAAAGCATGTGTAGAGGACCAAGTTGCTGCTTCTAGAATAGTTCTAGAATCCAACTCTCTCCAAAAACCCATAAATGAGGCCAAAGCCCTGGTAGAGTGGGCTTTGACCCTGCCTGGAATAGTTTATTGTGGTGAAAATAACAAAAGGTAATGGTCTGAGACAACCATTTGGATATAGCCTGTTTTGACATAGGTTGTCCCTTCTTTTTACCTGCACAAGAAATAAACAACTGATCCGAAGACCTGAAAGTTTTTGTTCTGTCAAGATAGTACCCAAGTTATCTTTCTCCCTCGTTTTCAGGTTCAGGAAAGAAAACAGAGAGATAATACTTTGGCTTAAAGTAAACCTGAATGCCAGTTCAAGCATACCAGAAAATTAGTTCTGAAAGAAGCTCCGTCTCTGTGGAAAATGATACAGAGCTGACACACCTGTCTCTGTGGAAAATGATACAAAGTTGAAACACCATAAGAGCTTGCAGCTCACTCATCTTGCAGATGTCAGAGCAATCAGTAAAGCAGTTTTCTGTGTTAAGAATATGAAGTCAGCCACGTTAGCTGGCTCGTATGGAGTAAGTGTGAGCTTTTCTGTCACAAAATTAAGATCCCAAGTAGGGGCCTCTGGTTTTCCTGGAGGCCTGTTATCCAACATCCCTTGCAGAAATATTTTGACATGAGAATGCATTGAAAAAGGAGGATCCATGGGAAGACATGCAGAAATGGCCAATAAATGAACCCTGATGGATGAGTAAGAAGGCCAAGGCCATAGGATAGTAGTTCACACAAATGCTGTAAAACCGGAGAAACACTAGCCATGAATGGGTGCTGGTTATGTTGTTGGCACCAACTAGAAACAATTTTCCATTCACTGATACATGTGATTTTCTAAAAGCAGGCTTTCTAGGCTCCATTAGTACCTACTGAATGTCCTTAGTAAAGAGGGGCCTAATGGGATCTAAGACCCTTTCATCCAGGCAGTCATTTGCAGTTGATAGAAGTCTGGGTGTATTAAACACCCCTGATCTTTTATGAGTAGATCCATTCTGTAAGGAAGTTTGTGTTAATTGCCCCTGGCCATTTCCAAAAGAAGGAAGAAACACTGCTGCCTGGGCCAGAAGGGAGTCACCACAGTGATCTTGGGAGATTACTTCTGAATCTACAGAAGTACCTTGGATAACAGTGGAAAGGGTGAAAAACCATACAGGAACATTCCTGTCCAAGGAAAAGAAAATACATCTGTCTTCCAGACCGTCTTGCATGGAGTCCTGGAGCAGAATCTTGCCAGCTGACTGTTCATAGAGGAGGCAAATGGGTCTACTTGACTTAACTCCACGAGGCATGCGCATATTGTGCATGCCAACCCAGGGTGATAAATACCCTGAGTTATTGGCACAATGGCAAACTTTGAATATTGAAACTAGTTTTAAATATATGGATTTGCTAAATAACTTCTTTGCCCCTGTGATACAGGAGCTACAGAAAGATGTGGACAATTTGTATGCAAAGTTAAAAGAAGATTTTAGAAGTACTGTGTACATCAACCGATTGACGAGTTTACAGAAAGATCTGCTGGCTAGTGATGAAAGATTAAAGACACAAAAGATCAGTAAATTAAAACGTGACCATCAGGATTTTTCTACAGGCAATATCTTTGTCTGGCCGAGGCATAATGGGTCCACACAGAGTGCCTCAGCCAGTAAAGAGTGCAATACGTCAAGACGTCAACGTGGAGAGTTTGAGCGAGGAGAACAACCTAGATATGAGCCAGAGGTGTCCGCTAACGCGAGTGTTAATTTGCCGACGAAAGGAATCACTTCCAGTGAAACCATTTCTTCAGTAGAACTGGAAACAGACTGCCTTGCACACAATACTGTTTCCGAACCATTCGCCAGAAGTGAGAATGGCATAGAGAGCTCACAGGGCCATTCAGGTGACGATAGGAATACATCGTCAGCGAATACCATGCATTTGGCAGGACAGTTGATACCGGAGGGAGAAGGGATTCCAAGTGGCATAAATATAACAACTTTGACAGAGCCAGGAGCGAGACCAAAAACCACACGAGGGCGGCAACATTTTTTGGAAAAACTTCCTGCACTGGTGAAAAAACGAGGGCCATGGAAGCGTTCACTAAGTGAGGGGAGAGACCCCAACAAAAAGAGAAGGACTCACGAATGACTTTTAATAATTTTGATGGTATGGTGTTTAATTTATCCTCTTATCAGCTAAATGAGGACGAGATTAGTGTACTGAACAAAGGTTTAACCTTTGTTCCAGGAAAAACAAGTATTTTTAATGAGGTTGTGGTAGATATAGCACTATTTTGTAGGAATTTAGCTCTAAAAAGTGTTTACAATGATGTTACTGGAAATGCTATGGACAGTGAAAGTTTTGCTACTACTTTAAGACAGCCCAGTACATTTATACCACCTTTCACACCAGCATTGAACATGTTCTTAAAAAGTTGTGAGAAAGATCTGATACACTATTTTGGAACTCAAGAGCAGAATAGATATTATAATCTTACTAAACAACAACAAACAGCTTTGAGGGGTTTATGTAACAACAGAGATATTGTGATAAAAACAGCGGACAAAGGAGGGGCAGTGGTTGTCCTAGATAGTGAATTCTATCATTTTAAGATTAGGGATATGCTATCAGACAATACTACCTACACACCCATTAACCCCATAGTTGTACATAGGGTGGTAGAGGAAGTGCATCTGGCTATACGGAAGTTGCACTTCGACATGTTGATAGATGAAGATCTATTGAAATTTCTCTTGATCATTAAACCTAGAACACCGGAGTTCAAAGCCTTGCCAAAGATTCACAAATCTTTGGAGGACCCACCCTTAAGACCAATAGTTTCGGGCAGAGGGTGGGTCACAGAAAACATATCCATTTGGTTGGAACACACATTGAGACCATATGTGGACAAAATACATAATATTTTGAAAGATACGAAACAGTTTTTGGATATTGTTAGAGCATATGAGTTGGAAGGCTTTCAAGGGAGTACCACTATGGTCACTTTGGATGTACAAAGCCTTTTTACAGTTATAGGCAACAGCTATGGCATACAAGCCGTTAAACATGTTTTATGTAAAATGGGAGAGGAAGAACATAAGGTCACCCTAATATGCACCTTATTGTCTCTAGTTTTGGAGAATAACATATTTATAGGTGGACAGCAGATCTGTAGGCAGGCACAGGGGGGTTGCCATGGGCACCCCCTGTGCCAATACCTATGCCAATTTGGTCCTACATTATTGGGAGGCAGGGACAATCATTAATAATGTAAAGTGGACAAAGTATGTGGGAGCATATGCAAGATTTGTAGATGATGTCTTTCTGTTTTGGCGAGGAGATGAGGACCTGTTAAATAGTTTTGTAGAATATCTACACAGTACAACTTCGTTCTTAAGATTCACTATGACACACTCCACAAAACAAATAGATTTTTTAGATACTAGGATTACCCACGACACAGGAGGTTATTCCTCTACCCTGTACAGAAAAGATTGCTGGACCAATCATTTGCTATCATTTGATAGCATGCATCCTCGACATGTTTTTCCAAACATAGTACAAGGACAGTTATGCAGGGCATCAAGATTGTGCTTGGAAGACAATAAATATAAGATGGAAGTGGAAGATCTGAGGACATGCTTTAATAACAGAGGGTATAATGATAGGTTGATACAGACAAAAATAAATCACAATGAACAGAGGAGAACCAAGGATTATAAGCCTTGGTTAAAAAGTAATCAGAATGAACTGTGTCCCAAGCCCAAACCAAGAAAAAATGATGGACTTAAGATGTATTTTACCTACAGCAGTAACATTACTGACATTCAAGCTATTGTTCAAAGGAATTGGAATATATTAAGGACAGAAGATAGGCTATGTGAGATTGTAGGCCATACACCTAGGTTTGGGTATAGACGCAACACTAATCTTAAAGACTTGTTATGTAAAGAAAAGGGTCTCCCTGGAAACAACTTTAGAATGAGTAAAGCAGGAACGTTACCATGTGGTAACTGCAAAGCATGTGCCAGTATCAATAAGGACCCAACTTTCTCGCATCCAGTGGATGGGAGAAGGTTTAATTTCAAAGCCAGAGCAACATGCAGGACAACACACGTGGTTTACATTGCTGAGTGTCAAAAATGTCTGTCCTACTATGTAGGGATGACAACAAACATGCTGAAAGTTAGAATACTACAACATCTTTCCTGCATTAGGAATAAAGTAGAACAGAATGCTCTATATAAACATGTAGAGAAGAATCCCACACACACTTTTGTGTTTAAAGCCATTGTTAATGTTAGATTGGGTGTTAGAGGGGGGGGACATCAAATTACATACTGAGTCTTTAGAATCAAAATGGATCATTACACTCACTTCACATAGACACCCAGGTTTAAATGACAGGATACCTTTAAAACCTGCACTACAGAATAGGCGGGTAAAATATTAACAGTTGATTGGCTGAAGTTTCTTTTTTAAATGAGAATCTGTATGTGTTCCATTGTCTGATGAAGGGTTGGTGAACCCGAAAGCGCTTACTGTGTTGGAGTATTTTATTAAACTTTTTATCCATACAGCGGTGTCAAGCCAGATATTGCAAACTGTTCTGATTTTTTGGGGGGGTTGGGCAGACTTCTTGGCACAATCGCATCATATGACATGTTATATATATATATATATATATATATATATATATATATATATATATATATACACCTTTTTTTTTTTTTTAAGATGTGTATATGGCGATGTACATTATTCTTTTACTGTATATGTGCCTTAGACCTTAAATTAATGAAGTTTTGAGTGCCTGAAGTATTAAACAGTTCTGAAAAATGACGCTGATGTCTTTGTATATTTTGGCCACTCACTTTAATAAGAGAAAGTGTTTGTAGTTGTATTAAGTGCCTGAAGTTTTTGCACTGTAGATGTTGCTTCAGTGTACCCTTGTAAAAGTATATGCTCCTATGTTTTAGACTATAAAAAGCTTAATTGGTTGATCTTTTAAATAGGTACATCTAATTGGAGCATACTTATTAGCCAGTAGTGACTTAAAATAACATTTTTAATCAATTGATTGCTTAAATTAGTGATTGACTTAGTAAAGATACATCCAGGGTCTATATAGGCTCCTAGATGTTTGCCCTTCATTTATGTTGTTATTAGACATTGACAGTGGATGTTATTAATATAATGTGTTAAAATGTTTGATATGGAGATATTTGAGAGACTATACGGCTGTTTGTCACGGTTGAGCGGTCTCTTGACAAACTTCTTTATGGGTTGGCCTTAGGCCGTTTGGTTGATTCTGCGATCTAATGATAAATTACCCTCAGATATGAGAGGCAACTGCTAGTAAAGTAGTGTTTTGGAGTTGCCTCAGTTATGATATTCCTTTCATCTATTATCGCTGTTTTCAGCAAAAAGAGAAGATATATATTGCCTATGTATTAGGTCAGTGCCTCTTGATAGGCTGAGTTCCTGAAAAGGCACAGTCCATTGGAACATACTTTATATTATTTTATCCAATCACATGTTCAGCATTGTGATTGGTTGAATAGAGGTATAACTAATGTTTATTGACTGCAAGATATTCATTATAAGTTCTAGTTATAAGAGCCGAATATGAATACGGTAGCAATAGAAAATAGTAAAAAAATGCTATAAGCTTAATAGATAGTCTCAAATGGTCCCTTGACAACTTTGTTATAAAGATTGCCTCAGAATTATTGGCTTGACTTAGTAATTGGATGATAGGTCGTCCTTGGATACTCAATGCGACTATAGGTAAAATTGGTTTGGCTTTGATAAGATCTTTCATCTCGTACTGCCTTTTCATGTGTTAATATAAGGTTATGCTATATGAGCATTTAAAACCTTATGATATAAAGACGTTCTAATAATTGGAAAGGGATAACTATTAGCAATATATTTCAATAGCAGACCTGCTGAAGAGACTCGTTAGTGTTTTCAGTGGACTTTTTGCATTTAGATGTGCCCATTTGATCAGATACACAATGATCTATGTTTTATGTATATACAAACAATAGATTTAATTATGTTTTTAAAAATGCATAGAAAATATAATGAATTTTGATATTCCATAGTATCTGGAGATAGGATTGTATTGGCCTATCATAGAAGCCAATGTTTTATTGGTGGTAGTGTGAATCCTTTTGTTGCTATTTGTTAAAATCCATTATGAAGGATTTTACTACTAGTTTTTATGGGGCCAGCTTTTTAACAAGCCTTTCAGCAAGTATTTTAAATAGGATAATTATGAGAGAAACAACTTGATAAAAAAGAAGGCTCTTATATGTTTATCATGTACAAAAAAAACCTTTACAGACTACATGTTATAAACAACAAAGAAAGAGTACAAGTTATAAACAACAAAGAATAGTTACTTCCGCAGCTAAAATTAGAGGTGTGCCCAGCTTTGTTGGTGATCAAAGAATGCTTGCTAAATCGGCTTACTTACAGCGACGTGTTGCTACGTTGGGGAAATTAATAAGGATATGTTTGCACCATTGTATTGCTACCCGATTCCCATTACACAACAACAGCAGAGAGAGATATTTATACAGGTCAGTCGCTGTACTCTGTCTGATGTTAACAGAGTGATTTGTACTCTTGAATGGGCTGTGTTTACTTAGCTGCTAAGTGAACACAGCCCATTCAAGAGTACAAAGTCTTAGCAGGTGTCTATGCATTATGCATATTGCTTGATCGGGTTTTGGCTTGTCATTCACGCAGGCCACAATCATTCAAGTGGGAAACGAGCAGTGGGTTAATGGGGTCTATATTAGAAGCACGAAACAGCTTCTGAGCGAATATGTAAAGAGCGACACATATTCATCGAACCACATTTAAGCAGTTCGATGAATATGTCACAGGGCAAGGAGGTAGTTGGCCAACTACATGGAGTTGCCCTTTCCTTCGCTATAGTACGAACTTGGAGTTGGTATATTTAGTTGGGGGGGGAGTGTGGTGGTGTTTTTTTCCAAACGGCCGTGTGAATTTTTTCACTAGAAAAAAATTTGATTATGTGGCCATTCGGTATTTACAGGTTTCCCGTATTATGTGTCGTCTTTATTGTAGTCACACATATGCACTTTCAATGAACAAAGCTGTTAACTGCAGTTATTTGCTGTCAAATAGTAGAAAGTAGTAGCTTTCTGCAAGAGTTTGTGATAAATTGGAGGACTTGGCTTGGAACCCTGGCTAAGGACTCAACTCTATAGCTGAGCCAGTGGGGAGTCTTTTTGGGGATCTGGAGAAAGAAGTAGATACCAGCCCCAGACTGACTGTGGTCTGTGTGCTTATCAGATAAGTCATGGCTGCAAGCCAAAATAAAATTAAAAGCAAAGTTGATGCAGAAAACAGGCTGTTTTATTCAGCAGGAGAAGAACGTTATTTGTCTACTGTGTCAGTCCACAGTTGCTGTGCTGAAAATATCAAACTAGAAACTGCATTATGAGACAAAACATAAAGATTTTGACAATGTGGTTGGTGAAGAAAGACTGTCCAAAATTGAGGGGTTGCATCGTAGTTTGACCAAACAGCAGAAGATTTTACTAAGAGATCTGCAGACTTTAACACTGCTTGTGAGGTTAGTTATGATATTTCACTAATGATTGCCAAGACTGGGCGTACATTCACTGATGGTGATTTTGTAAAGAACTGCATGATAGCTGCAACAAAAAAGCTGTGTCCAGAAGTTTGTAAGAAAATAGAAACAGTTAGTCTGAATCGCATGACCATTCAGTGCAGAATTACTAGCTTGTCTGGAGATGTCATAAGGCAGCTGGCAGACAAGGCAGCATTGTTTTCATATTTTTCTCTGGGTGCCGATGAATCAATGGACGTTGATTCCACAGCAGAACTGCTGGTGTTTGTTCATGGAGTATCTCCTACTTTCGACATTACTGAAGAGCTGATAGACATGGGCTCCCTTCAAGGACAAACAAAGTGGTCAGGTCTGTTAGAACAGACATTGAAACTGTGTGACAGGCTGGCTCTGGATATGACAAAATTGGTGAGCATGTCAACTGATGGTACACCAGCTATGACAGGAGAGAGTAATGGGTTGGTATCATTTATGAAAAAACATCTGGAAGATCAAAACAGGCAGTAAACTTTCACTGTACATACATCAGCAGAATCTCTGCGGCAAAGATCTTGGTTTTGGAGAAGTAATGACGATGGTAGTAAAAATTTTCAACTTCATAAAAAGTTAGGCCTTAACCTTCATCAATTCCAGCAAGTTTCTTCAGGATACTGAGTCAGATCACAGTGACCTGCTGTACTACTGTAAAGTACGATGGCTTAGTCAGGGTAAAATGCTGCGAAGATTCTTGAAATTGCTTGATGAGGTTACTACATTCATGAGAAGTAAGAGCAAGGAAACAGAAGTTGCCTTCCTTACTGACAAATCATGTTAGGCTAAGTTGGCATTTCTTGTTGATGTGACTGAACACTTGAATGATCTTAACATGAAACTGCAAAGGAAAAAACAGCTTGTTTGCGAATTTGCAAACTGGGTCCCTATCAGACGATCGAAATGCCGTTTCCACGAATACAGAATGATTGACACGTATTGCACAAACTACGTAAACGCCGAACGTCCAAAACAGTGAAATCCGAAATGTCGAAGCGTTTTGGTTGGCCCATCTGCGGTATAGCTCCGTAAGGTAAGTGTGCGATAGTTATGGACCTTTAGGGTAGGGTGCGGGTTAAGGTAAGTGTATATATAGGTAATGTATGTAAGATTTAGTGTAGTGTTAGAAGTAGGGTTTTGTTAAATGTATTTATGTGTATTATTTATTTTGTTAGGTTATATCTCCGTAGGGGAAGTGTGTGGTAGTTACGGACCTTAGGGTTAGGAAGGGGTTAAGGATAGTGCATAGATAGTTGTGTGTGTATGTGGGGTTTAGTGTAGTGTTAGAAGTACGGTTTTGTTAAATTTATTTGTGTGTATTATTTATTTTGTTTGGGTATATCTCCTTAGGGGAAGTGTGCGGTAGTTACGGACCTTAGGGTTAGGGAGGAGTTAAGGATAGTGCATGGATAGTTGTGTATGTGGGGTTTAGTGTAGGGTTACAAGTTGGGTTTTGGTGCTTTACTTTAGGGTTAGGAGTAGGGTTTGGTTAGTGTATGTATGTGATTTATTTATTTTGTTTGGGTAGGTAGTATGTAGTGGGTGGTGGGGTTGGCCGACTATGACCGTTCGATGTTTTAAATTTTGCGGTTTAGTGCGTTCAGTCTATTTGTGGTTCGATTAATATTTGTCGCTCTTTTGGTATTCGCTGAAATAGATTTTCATGGAACTGATATAGACCCTTGCAAACCATGTGTCAGCATTTCAGATGAAGCTTAAGTTATTTCGATCCCAGGCAACATCAGGGAATTTCATCCACTTCCCCAAGTTCCAGTCAATGCTGCAGAAACATCAAGGAACTGATACACAGACTGTTATTGAAAAGTTGGATCTTTTGATTCATTCATTTGACAGTTGGTTTCAAGATTTTGAAAAGCAGAGACTGCAGTTGAAACTGTTTGCAGATCCATTTGGTGTTTCTGTTAATGATATGGAGGCAAAGTACCAGTTGGAACTCATTGATCTTCAGTCATCAGATGGACTTCGTGTTGCATTCAGAGAAAACAGTCTGATTGACTTTTACAAGAGTCTTCCTGATGTGTTTGTAAATCTGAAAGACAATGCACGTGTTCATGCAAGTATGTTTGGCAGCACGTATCGTTGTGAACAGACATTTTCACAAATGAAGCTGAACAAACGTAGCATTTGGAATCAGCTAACAGACAATAACCTTGAAGTGTTGTTGCGCTAGTCATCAACCAATATTGAGTGTGATATTGCAAAGCTCGTTTCAGTGATGCAGCCACAACCATCACACTGACTGCGTAACCTACTGTTGCCACTGATGAGTGTGTTTGAAATGTAATTACTTTTAATGTGAATACTGTGATTCATTTTA
This sequence comes from Protopterus annectens, assembly GCF_019279795.1. NCBI lineage: Eukaryota > Metazoa > Chordata > Ceratodontiformes > Protopteridae > Protopterus > Protopterus annectens. The sequence continues at coordinate 1,698,671,809 of NC_056737.1, read as the reverse complement.
CTAATGTACTGTTTAGGTTACTGAAGTCTATGTTGTAGTTTACTGATGTCTTAAGTAAAAATGCCAGTCACCTGTATCTGTTGTTAACTCGTAATGACTTACTATGTTTTGAGGTGGCCCACAGATGCATTAAGAATTCATGTAGGGGCCCTACCAAAAAAAAAGGTGCACCACTGGGTTAGAGAATCCCATAGAAAATTTGGAAAAGGAGGTTTGAAAAATCTTAAGAGATTACCTGTATCAGCATACCCCTTTCATCAGACTTTTTGATAACGTCTGCAGCAGAGGGATCAAATATTACATCTTTATGCAAAGGAGACTTTAAAATCCCATTTTTCACATCGCATCTGTTTCCGAGAATGCAGCCAGGCAGTCCTCTTCAAAACATTACCAGTAGCCATAGCCTTGGAAAACGTATTAACTGAGTCATGCACAAACTGTAAACAATGAGTTGTGACATACAAGATGGAATAAACTATTTAAAGCAGTTCTTCTTCACAAGAAGATACTGTAGCCAAAACATTCATCATACTTTCACAATTAATCAGAATAAACTTTATAACATATGAACCTAACAATTCAAAATTCTGAAAATCAAAGTTGCAGAAGCATACACTTTTCCCCCATACTTAATAATCTTTCCATTCTCTTTCCATCCTTGTCAGAAAGAGTAGTATTGGAATTAACCAAATGTTTAGCAATAATCTTTCCATTCTCTTTCCATCCTTGTCAGAAAGAGTAGTATTAGAATTAACCAAATGTTTAGCAATAATCTTTCCATTCTCTTTCCATCCTTGTCAGAAAGAGTAGTATTAGAATTAACCAAATGTTTCGCAGCAGTAGGATTAACTAAAGCTACATCTTCCAGATCAGGTTTGCAGTGGGTATATTAAAAACTTAAAAGACTAAGGAACTTTATATATTCTACCTTTTTAGGGGCAGTAGGCTGACTATTAGGAAAATTGCAGGCAGTGATGCACACATTCTTCAAAGCTGACAGAACTGGAGAAATGGGTAACAGTACTGGATACTCCTTCTGTAACAGCTCAAAGTATTTTATGAGAGACTGAGAAACCTTGGGTTTCTTCCACTGAAAACATCGGCACATTTTGGAGGAAGAGAACCCCCCCACCCCCACCCCCAGGGAGAATTGGAAACTGAGTTTCCTCTTAGTCTGAATCAAAAATCTGAGGAGAAAATCCTGTATGTGTCCCTTAATCTTCCTGTCCAGATTCAGAATCTGGAATCTCTTCAGGAAAAGAGGCATCCCTCTTTCTTTTACCAGAAACCACCCTATAAGAAGGATCAGTAGCCTAAATTAAACCCTGGGCCAAACTTAGTAAATTACTCCCGTCTAAAGAAATTTGAAGAGGAAGAGGTACATGTTTAGTTTTTTGTTTCTTTTTGACAGGATAAATGGGGCCCAGTGTTGCAAATAGCAGTAACAGCAGCTTCCCCAGGGATGAGCACAACATTCTAACTAGACAGGGAAGTCTTCCCTGTTCCCTGTCCCAGGATTGACAAGAGTAGCTTTCCCTTGCCTTCTGTGGGGACTCCCAACAGCTGAAGAGGACATGACTAATCCGCAGGGCTGTAGTGGCTGTAGGTGCTGCACCAAAGAGATCCGGGATAAAACATAAGTGGTCTGAAGAACCAGCTTTGGCCACAGCAGAGTCACCCACCTGTGGCAAATTGCTAGCTTACTGTGCTGGTGGCAAAGGCTGCATAATTTTTTTGTTTTCTGGCTGGAAGAAGGATGGACTGTGGACTGGTAGTTCGTTCCATGGTCAATTCAAAAATTGTGCCTCTTTTCCCCAGGAAAAACAGTAACATAAGCCTGTAAGACTTAAGTCTTTAAACATAATTTATTTTCAACAAAAATACAGTAAAAAGCACTTTGAAACATTTTTCGGGCCCCAAAAATAATATAAACACGATTTCTGCACAGAAAAAAATGTGTTTCAACTACTTTAAACGACGTTTAAAACTGACAGGAAAAAAGTGTGCTCCCGTTAAAAGCACAGCTAAAACACTATTACTTAGCTAAAAACTAACTTTCTTAAACAGGAAAGTACATTAAAACAAATATTTATGTGGAACGTTTTCCCCAAAGAGAACTTATCTGCCCAGCAGAGGATCCTCGAAAGTGTGTAGAGGAGCGCAGTCTTCAGTAAAAGGAAAGCTGTGTAGGGCTTAGCGCCCAAACCTGTCTTTTTACTCATTTCAACTCAAGCTATCAGTTTGGGTGCATGGAAGATGCACTGAAGCTTTGGAAGCTGCCAGCAATTATGTGCTGTGCAGGATACAACCCCTATATGTAAGACTACTGCAGAAGTGCTCAATATGATGAACATTTACATTTTCTGTGATAGTCTGTCTTGCTTCCACTGAAGATGAGAAGATGGGGAATTTGTCCTGTTGTTGAAGGGGACAAACTAGGCAATTTAACATATAAACAGTATATACTTAACAGTAATAATCGTATTTGTTAACCAGGTAGGCCCACTGGACACACACATTCCCTTTTCAAGTGTGACCTAGGAGCAGTGTCTGGTTAAGTGGCTTGCTCAAAGTCACTCAAGAGGAAGATGAGGACCTGGGGAATCAAACCTTCTGTGTTAGGAGCTAAATCTCGCAACCTTATGCTCTGCGCCAACTGCCAGACAACTTAATAATAGGTTTACCTTTACATATGCGAAAATCCCTAGTGCGATTGCTCATATGAGCGAATCGTATGCACGAAACACAAAACCTCGACAGTTTCCAATGTTCGAAACTCAGCAAATCGAAAAGCTGATTCGCTTATTTTCGAACATAAAAGTCTGATACGAAGTGTAATGAAGTGTAATGCAGGGGGCAAGCCCCCCCTGTGCCCCCACCCCCCTACTTTAATATACTAACTCTGAGATCGCACTACAGTGAGGAAAGGGTCCATTTTCCGATCCTTACTATAGTGCAATCCACCACAAAATGCCGAATCTGCAATGAGCGAATGTCACTGTGCATTCGCTCATTGCACATTCGAAGCATTTTGCGTTCGATGTTTGCAAACTTTGCAAACGTCCTTTCAAACATCTGCTGTTCGCCTGTGTGTAAAATGCACATATGAAGGTAAACCTAATAATAACAGTAGATCTGATGTTGTCATTTTCATTCATCCGTCACCTCATGGGTCTCTGATCTGACTTGACTGCTTCTTTCCTTGGATCCAAACTCTCAAGCTCCTCCCTTTACCCATAATGCCCTGCCAGCATGACATACCTCCAATCTTGTTTGCCCTCATATTCCTACAAAAGTGGATCCTCTCGCTGTCACACTATTAGTGCATTTTCTGGGTTAAAACAGTGAGTTTTTCAATTTTTTATCCTTCAATAGCCTATCCACTGTTTTTCTGTCACCTTCCTCCCATTATTCCAGTAATTGTCTTCCTTTAGTTGAGTCCCCTTCTCTGATTTTTATTGAAACATTGGTATTTTCTTCCAGTTTCATTGCTTGCTTTTCTTTGTCCTTGCCGGTAGTCTTTCTTGCCTTTTCCCAAAAGTGTTACATATAATTTCTCTTTCCATACATGTAATTATTTCTTTTTGGGCCTTCCTTTTTTAGATATACAATAGGATGGCTGATAAACAAATTGACTTCAAAAAAATGCATCTCCTGTGGGCACAAAATACCTAATTCGGATACCCACAGGAACTGCGTCTGTTGTTTGGGCACTGCCCAATTAGATGCAGGTTGTTCAATTTGTGCCAGATTCATCTCCGGGGCACTCATGGATAGACACAACAAACTTGTTTTAAAGGTCTTTTTCCTTATTTATTCCAGCTGGGGCTCAAACCCCCTCAAAAAAAAAATCAGACAATGGGAAGCCTGACTCCGCTCCCAAGGACAAAGAGTCTAGACCGAGATCTCCAGATCCTACAAATGTCTTCAGCCCCTTCCTCAGAGCCACCTCAAAAGATGCCAAAAAAGTCAAATTTAACAACTTCAGATCCTACTGCTTTGAAATCAAAATTGCCTTGGATCTGATCACCTCTTCATTTACTGGAACTGATACCTTCTTTGCTTCCTTCTCCATTTTTGCAGGAGTCTTCTCACAAGCACTCAAAGCCACTGTACACTAGCTCCTCCCTCAGGTCTTCTAGGAGTTCATCCGTGGCTGAAGTGGATAGGATGATGAGGAAATTCCTCAGCGCTCAGATCCAGATGGGGGTAATTCCGTCTCCGTCTCCTGTCAGATCCATGAGCCTACCCATGACTAGTCCTCCTTTAGTTCTCCTTCTCCAATCTAACCTGCCATTTTGGAGCCCTTAGATCCAAGATCTGTGGGGGTATCCTCAATGGATCCAAAGACAAGTTCATTCTTTGACTCCAGGTGCTTCCCTGAGCCATCCATCTCCAAGTCTTTCAGAGGCGGAAGACCCTCAGAGTCAGGGTGTCAGCACCGGATCTGGGGGACCACTGTTAACTCCAAAGTTATGTGCTTACAGGGTTTCAGGGGTTGGTGGTGTAGGAAATGTCAGCTCCTCTACCTCCAGCTTTGGTCTCTACTAGGCACTCTGTCGAATGGGCTTTCTCTTTACCCAGACAAAGTGCATCCATACCCACCTCGGATCATATCACTGTGCCACCTTTCAGATCTTTGCTCCGAACCTCGATCTTCTGTTCTACTGGGACAGCCAGCCCATTCAAGTCTCCAGTCAGTCCCCCAGGACTCTCCTAATGCTTCTGATACCTCATACTATCCCACTTATAAGGTCCATCAGAAGAGAACATGTAAAAGGAGACATCTCCTCAGGAATCTCTCAACTGATTTCAATGAAGGGGCAGGGTCCCCCAGATCTCCACCTGAAGACGTCTCCTTTGGAAACATTCTTGAACTCCTAAAGCAAAAATTGGTTGGTCTTCTGATAGCCCTTTACAAGAGAAGTCCTGGAGACCTACAGGTCTGGCCTGGCTACATCTTGGGTGACCCCCCCCCAGCTTATGAACTTATAGACCTCATCTCTTACCGAGCATGGAAGGAACTGGATACTGTGGAACCCATCCCTAAGGGTCCAGACAGATTTCTGCCCCCCCCCCCCAAAGGACAGGGCATACTGGAGCAAGGGGGTCCCAGTTGATGCCATGGTTGTGGCAGCTGCCACTAAGAAATAACTTGCAGAGCTCTTCTATCCATCCCCCTAACAGGGAATCCAGGACCTTGGACAAATTCAGTAAGTGCGTTTATGCTTCAGCAACCTTTGCTCTGTGGTTGCTGAATTACTTGGCACATTTTATGAGAATGTAAAGAGTGTTGATTAAAGATCTATCCAAATCTCTATCTGGGTCCATGCCTGTGGAAGATCAGAATAGAGTCTCTTTGCAACTGGCCACCCTTCATTCTATAACTAATGCGACTATGTGGCTGACACATACCAGAAGGCATCTGATGGGTGGCAGGTTCAGGCATAGTCATTAGGAGACATACCTGGATGCACCTATGTGAATTTGTGAAGCCAACCAAGTCTTCCTTCATCAATATGGTATTTGTTGGATCTGTCCTATTCGGCCCAAAAGTATCAGAAACATTCTTCCGATGTAAGCAAGAAGGAAAGACCTTGTCTGCCATAGGAATATGTTTTTCTCCCCCTCAAAGGCCCTTTTCCCAGAATCAATGAAGGGGTAGAAACATGTGGTTCCGCAAATCCCAGGGTCCCTTCCAAGACTCACTAGGAAATAGTTCTCCCAAAGGCATGGGGAACTCTAATGGAAGACACCATCTCCATGGCAGAGGTGGCTCCAGGGTTTCCAGGATTCCTTCTCGGACAAACCCTGCCAGTGCTCCTTAAGGACAGCCCAACTGTTGCCCTGTGGAGGCAGTCAAGGGGCGTTTTTCTCTGCACCAAAAAGCCTGGGCATCCATCACAAAAGATTCCTGGGTGCAGAAAATACTATCCAGAGGTTATATCATACCATTTTCCCAAATTCCCCCTGCAAGAATGTAAAGAAACCCTATTGTTCCATGCAGTCAGTGGCAGATGGCAGCATTAGAAATAGGAATGGTCCCCCCAGACCAGGCAGGATCCGGAACAAACTCAAAATTCTTCTTAGTGCCAGAGAAGATGGGGACTTGAGATCCATCCTGGAACTCAGCAGGTTAAATCAACATGTCATATACAAATATAAGAGATTCCAGATGGTTATGCTTCAGTCCATTTTGCCTCTACTACAAAAGTACATTTGGATGTGCTTAATAGAGCTTCAGGATGCATACTACCACATCAAAGTGAACTGGCGGTCCAGGAGATATCTGCACTTTCAGCTGGGAGACAGTTATTCCCAGTTCAGAGCACTACCATTTGGCCTCACCACAGCCCCCAGGATTTTCACCAAATGTATGGCGGCAGTAGCAGCTCACCTGAGGCTGCTGAGATTCAGAGTGTTTTCATACCTAGAAGACTGACTCCTTACTGTCCCATCCAGGCATTTACTGCTACAGGCAAGGGTCTACTTGCTCCAGTTTTGTAATCATCTGGACATCACAGTCAGTTACAGCAAGTCTCAAATCACACCCACGCAGAGTCTGGAGTTCATATGTGCTCATCTAAACACGGTCAAACAAATAGCTTGTCTTCCACCAACATGAATTCAGGCACTCAGATTCCAGGTCACGAAAGTGATCTCACACACGTCTCTGCCAGCACGTCTAATCTTGCAACCCTTGGGGTCCATGGCAGAAGCTATTACCCTAGTTCTTTAGTAAGGTTTCACATGTAGATTCTATAATGGACTCTATCAGTACAGTGGTCTGTTCTTTGTCCTCCCCTGTCAAGATCACTCAATCTTGCAAAAAGTGTCTTTTTTTGGTGGCTTCAATTGGGCAAAGTTTCTCAAAGCTGTCCTTTTGCTTTTCCCCTACTCACAGCCACAGAGACCACGGATGCCTCCCAACTGAGCTGGGGTGACAGTATTTGGGAAGGATGGTCCAAGGTACATGGTCCCCAGAAGAGGCCAGGACACATGTCAATGTCCTGGAAATGAGAACAGTTCTCTTAGAGTTGCAGGCCTTTCAAGACTATCTCCCCTCTGGGGTGATTGCTATTCAGAATGTCACAAGCATTTATATAGATGCATGGAATCAGGAATACCCAACAGAACTAAATCATCCTCTGCAAGGAAAAGTAAACCTGTCTGGTGGACATCAGCAATAAATAAACTCTATAACAAAAGGAAAAAAATTGCTGTCCAAGACCAAGAAGGAGCAGGTGCACAGTTGGTAGCAATGTCTGCTTAGCCTGAACAAGCAAATAAGAGCACTAGTGAAATCCTCCAAAGCAAACTTTGAGTCCAAATTGGCCACATCTAGTAGAGAAAATCATAAGGCCTTCCTCACATATGTCCGCAGGTTGACCTGACTTTTGACCATCATGTTGCTTCCATGGGTACTGAAAGCTTTCTACATGGCCCATCTCATAAGTAAGGGTATCTCATCCAGGAACAAGGAGGTCATAACATCCCTGTATTCTTCCCTTATAAGGCCCATTATTAAGTACAATGCACCTTTCAGCATGTACCTCGCAAAGCACATGCAGTAGCTGGAGAGGCCACAGACGTTCCTCACCAGGAGAATCCAGGGCCTCAAACATCTACCATATACAGATAGGCTAAAAGCCCTATACCTCTACTCAGTTTCATACAGACTCCTCAGAGGTGACCTCTGTCTGGCATACAAGGCGATCATGGACTCCACCTAGATGGGACTGTTGCATATCTGCAAATCAAGCTCCAGTCGAGTAACCCACATGCATGGCCTCAACCTGGTCTGTGACATCAACAGGACTTGTTGGCGGGACAGATTTGTGTCCCAGAGACTCCCTCATCTATGGAATAGACTCCCTTTCCACATCAAGCAGAATACCTCTTTACCCCTTTTTAAGCGCAACCCGGATAACTGGATGGGAAACAGAAAATATACCCCTGGGATTCCACCCAAGTCCTGCTGGACAGGGGCATTGGGTGCTGATTTGTCTAAACATGGGCTAAACTCTTGGCTAGGTTTACAAGGGCCTCAGGGCCAATAGTCTAGTAACCTCCTATGATCCTATGAATATGTGTCTAGTCTGGTAGATCAACAAACAGGGAGGAACCAGATCTTACCTGCTATGTCAAGAAGTAATGAGTGTGTGGCAATGAGTGATCCCTTTAGGCCACTTTCTAATAGCAATGCACATACCGGGGGAACCAACGTGATTGCAAACTAAGCAGGCCCATTCTGACACTTCATGAGTGGTCTCTCAATGTTAAAGTGGCAAAGAGAATTTTCCATCGATGGGTTTCACCATGCTGCAACATTTTTGCTTCTCTCCTAAACATGTGCAACATGTTCTTTGCCCTGTATTTCCAATGGGTGAGGCACTGTGAGAGATGCTCTTTTCCATGATTGGCCCTCCAGTCTTCTCTATTGCTTTCCCCCATTACCTCTCATCTCCGAATTTCCACAGAAAGCATGCCAGTTGAAGAGCACTGTTTTTGTCATTGCACCTTTTTGGCCTTGTCACATTTGGTTTCCCTTCCTCTAGCCTCATCTTCTACATATGCCCTGGATACTGATCCCAATCCAGACCTCCTGTCTCACCTGACAGATATGGCTCATCTGGACTTAACAGGCCCCAAACTGACTGCATGGTTTCTGCAGTTCCACTGATTGCTAGACAGGTCCAGGCTGTCCTCTCCTGTCTGTAAATTGTATCTTCTCAAAAAGCTTTTACTAGAAAGCCTTACAAAATTAAATGGAAGAGATTTATGTTCTGTCCCTTAAGAGGGATCTGGACCCCTTGTCTGCCCCTATATGAGTGGTACTTGATTTTTTTAGATTCAGTTTTCAGTGAAGGCACTTGTTTTTCTACTGTTAAGGTCCAGTTGGCTGCCATTTCAAACTTCCATATAGGTGAAAATAATTCTTCTTTAGCTTCTCCTAAATTTTGCAATGCTTTTCTTAAAAGAACTTTTTAACTTAGACCTCCACTAAAGTTATCCTACTCCACCTTGGAATTTAACTATTTTGCTACAAGCTCTGACCTAAGGCCCGTTTGAACCCTGAGTCAGGTTAGATCTCAAGTTTTTGTCTTGGAAAACCATTTTACTAGTCACTATTACAGCAGCTAGATGAGTATCAATATTTGAGGTTCTGTCTTCCAAACCTCCTTATCTGTTTTTCCACAAAGACAAGGTTTCTTTATGGCCAAACCTGTCTTTTTTGGCAAAGGCAGCTTCTGATTCTAATATCAACCAGGTCGTTAGCCTCACGGTTTTCTTTCCAAATTTTTCAAACAACAGAGAGTACATGCGCCATCTTTTGGATGTATATAGACAACTTCAGTTTTATCTCCATAGAACCAAAGATTTCCAGAAGACTAATCAGTTTGTATCTTTCTCACCTAACAGATTGGGCAAGTCAGTTTCTAAAGTTACACTGGCCAAATGGTTAACCAATTGTATCTCCTTTGTCTGTAATAAAAGAGGATTGTCCTTGCCTAAGCTTCGTAGAGTTCCATGAGGTCTATGGCTGTATCTTCAGCTTTTTGGTCAAGAGCTTCCATAGATGGCATTTGTGTAGCTGCCACTTGGTCCAGTGGTCATATTTTTATCGCTCATTACAAATTGGATTTGGTTTCTGGGAACAGAGTTGCTTTTGGCACTGCAGTACTCTGTAATATCCTCCTGTAAGCACCACCCTAGGTTCATCTAGCTGGGGACTTTGTCCCTTCAGCTGAGGAATAAATGAAAATGACAACATCAGATAAAAAAAAAGTTATGTACTTACCATAACATTACATCTGTGTTGTCCAGTTTCATTCTTCCTCAACTTCCCACCCATACCTCTCAACCTCTTAGTGCAAGAAATCTGTAGAAAGTGTAAATTAATAGGCGTACAAAGGCCTAAAAATAAGGACAGATTTTAAATATTGTTCTTATAACCTTAGAAAGTTGCTAGAATAACAGGCCTTGTGTTAGCATGCATTTTCTGAAGGATATGAAATCTGAAACTCAGTGTATGTCATTATTTAATGACTTCAGTCCTCAATGACTTGATAGAAAACCACATATTTTATGAGGAAAACTCCAAAAATATGAGGCAAAAATCTGGACAATCTGTGAAAATCTAGACAGTTGAGAGGTATGTTCCCACCCTATTAAACTCCTTCCCTTTGCTCCTGGAAAGGCTTAAGAGTATCACTTTGGGAACTACTGTTCCTTGTTTGAACTCCTGCTCCTTTTTCTTATTCTGTACTTTCTTGATTTCTCTTAAGGTATTATCCATTGACTCCTATGGGCAGCAAACTTGATCTGAGGTATGTTAGGGTGGTGCGGCATTGTGGGTAAAGGGAGGAGCTTGAGAGTTTGGCTCTGAGGATCTGGAAGATGCAGCTGAGTCGGATCCAAGTCGAATCCAAGATGCATCAGTTGAGAAATATTGAAAACAGACAACACAAATTTAATGTTATGGTCAGTACATAACTTTTTTTATCTTCATGATCTTCTTGTATACTTCAACATACCCACCCACCATCTCCTTCACATTGTAATTTTTCTGTAGAAAAGAGACCAGGAATACCTCTATAAGATTTCTGTATCCCAGCAGGTATTTTGGTCTGGGGATATGGGGAGGTTTTGTGCATTTTAGCAATGAGAGGATTTTGAGCCTGGGAGAGTCACAGAAGTGCTCTGCAACTGCTGCCTGTGACTAGCAGTCTATGGATCAAGAAGCTCTAATGTTATGGTAGGTACACAACTTTCATATTATTAGCTATCAGAGCTAATGGAAAAATGTTTGCCAGTCTTGGAGTGCTCCCATATGGATTTAATAGCCATTCAAAGCTGTGAAGATGGGGCAGTTAAAATCGTCTACTGTTATGGTAAGCACTTTATGCAACTCCATTTTTCTACATGTGCATTGTACTTAGAATTGTCTATGCATCTGTTGTTGTTTGATGACTGTGGATTGTATTAAACAAAGTATTTTCTTCCATTTCCACATGTATTTCTGACATTTTTTTGTGTATTTTGTACCTCAGTGCAAGAAAACCCAGAAGAGACAGTGTGCCTGAGTCAAGTAAAGCAAGAATCCTCAGAGGGACTACCCCAGACAGTCCCGCTCCAGCTAAATGAGGCTGCTCATTATGAAGGGTCTTACACTGTAACCACTATAAACTGAAATAAAGTATGCTGAGCAGTGATATGATGTTAAAAAAGGTGAACATATGCCTCCAATACCTACGCTATGCATGATTTAGGTGACTTTTCCTGGTTTCTTCTACCTTGGTTTGGGATGTGGAAATTCTGTTTGCACTTCACTTGTTGCTGCATATTGTAGCACCACATCTCTTTTTAAGAAAGGAACTGGTAAATCTAAAGTAATGCTAACGTGTTCTCTTTCAGAAATGGTGCACACTCACATCAGTGATTGTAAATGGAATAGGATATTGGTGGATCTGGAGAATTCTGTGGATTAGTCCATTGAAAGTATTTAAATGAACTTGTATCACAACGTCACTTTTTCTAAAATATATGCTGCTTTTAAGCATTAAGAAATGCACTGCCCTGGTATTTTAAACACTTTCCTGACTGGAAAAAAAGAGGAGAGGAGACAACAATACTGCTTTAACACATCATCACAGCTCTACTACTACTGCAAATAAGTAACGACGCTGCTGCTACTGCCAGCTTTCATGCTTCCAAAACCTGCTTAGCCTATGAACATCACCTAAATACGTTTATGGTATATGCTCATGATAAAAACAAATACTGTATGCAGTTGAAACTAAGGAAATACTGCTAAGGTAGCACTGCTGATGACATTTCTCCTGGTTTGGGGCTCTTTTTTTATCTAGTATTAGTGTTTGAGCAGAACACTATGACAATCTTTTTCCAAGCTGATAAGCATGAATAGACATAGTTGCACTTCTGAAGAATATTGTTTTTCACTTCCAGAAGTCTCAGGGCATCAGGCATGAGTCAGATGAGATTTTTTTTTTCCGGGGGGGGGGGGGGGTACATTTTCTGGAAGGTATCTGAGAACCTTAAAAATGAATTTTTATTGCTTAGTGTACTACTCAAAAAAAAAATTTTTTTTTGCTCCTTTAAGAAGCAGCCATATAGTGTGTTGACTCACCAAGAAAACTTGAATCCATGCCTTTTGCTTCTTTCCATTTACGTGTTTTATCACTGTTACTGCTTCACATTTGGTTTCGGTTTTCATTCGTAACACTGCAGCCATTTTTAAATAATAGTTTCTATAGAGAATGCAGCCTTAAATTGTCTTGTAGCTGAAGCCCCCAATAGTTTTAGCACCAAAGATCCTGTAAAATGCAAATGCTGTGTTGCATCTGTGAGTACCAAATAAGCTGAATCTTGAGTTCATAAATTCTATTTTTTGTTAAATGCAATGACATGATGTGAAATGTAGAAGAGTTCTTGATGACAGTCGAAATGGAGAAGGGCTGTCAGTGATCAGTAACTTTACTTGAACAAGACCCATAAAGCTGTTTTTTAAATGCAGCATTTGTGGTTGGGAGCACTCTGAAGATAATCCTAACAGTGATCATTGATTTATAGTTTTTATACTTGTGGGGCAACGTTGTTCCTTCCTGTACAACTTGGCATCATTGATGTCTATTCTTAATGGATCACAAGTTTCAGAAGTAATGGTGCTAGTGTACATCGTTGTTAGTGTAGATCAGGATTACCCTCAAATTATGTGATTTGTGGGCAAGGTCAGTACCTGTTTTGAGGTATTTTTATAGACTTTTAACCAGGAATGTTAATGTTCCAAGTAACGTTCTGTAGGTGGTTGCAGCACTGAAGTATAAAAGTGTCCAGCTGTATATCAGTAGTTTGGCCATTTTTTTTTCATTTTGACTATTCATCTGGTTTCAGAAACAAATGTAGATATTTCAGGGTAAAAGGGGAAAGACTCTGGCTTCACATACTTCTGAAGGGCAAGTAGTGAATGTTTCAAGCAGGAGCCTCATAAAAAAATCCATTTTCAATTCAGAAAGCAGTTATTTTTTGGTAACCCTCAGCTTTGGAGAGCAGGGTCCTTAGCGCACTGCAACTATATCCCTGAAGACTTTATACCGCCATAGTGACCATTTCATTTGCAGTTAGGTAGTATGTCCATTTACTATATCTATTGAGTGCAGAGAGGAATTACACACAGTACAACACTGTGATCAGTATTCTGACAGAGAACATGAGTTGAATCTAACCATATTTTCACTGTTTGTTATCATTATATCATCAAGGCTGGCACAGGGAACTGTAAAATGCAAACAAAAAAGGTGGCTGGTATGCTGCCACTTCAGATCCTTTTAATTTCTGTTTGGTATACTAGAAAAAAAAATTTAATGCACAAATGTAGTAGAATTTCAGAAATTATATTTTATAAATGGTACTGATAGAAGCTAAATGCCATGAAAAGTCTTTCTAAAGCATTTCTGTAAACTACAAAATGTAGGATTGCTACTTGCATTCATTTGCTTCATTAGTGTTCTGTGCTAAGCATTTTTTCCAACTCTGTTTATGTTAGCACTTAAGCTCATAATTTACATGTGAAAAGTACAGAATTTCATATCTGAAAAGTGCACTGCATTCTTTTAATCACATTAAAATTGTATTTCCTTATTTTAATTTCAGAGTGCAGTAGTATATTTGTGTAAGGGCATTAATAGTCCCTTTAATGCATTTTCAGCAGTGTAATCTCTTCCATAAAGGCATAACATAAATCACACACAGCTATCAAGTAAAACTATTTTCAGTTTGTGTGGTAAAGTGCATGGCAAAATATGAAGAAAAAACTTCTCTTTTCTAAAAGTATGGTTTCAGGTAGCCATCTACACATGGGGTTGTGCATTTTTTGGTATACGTTGACAGCTGATAACTCAGAAGGTGCCTCCTGTGCAAGAGTAACAAATCAGTTACTTATCCTTGCGGAGGAGTAACAATCCCGTTATCTTTGTAGTAAAAGTATGATTTGTTGACTATTCGTTTAAAACAATGTCAAATTATTAATTCCTTGCATACAGTGTTGGATCTGCCTTTGGTTCTCCTGTGCACTAATAACTGATGAGATGTAATTTCCTGCTGTCTGTATGTTAGGTTTTTCCCATTATTGTCCCTGCATTTGAGTGATTTCACACATCCTATATGCACATGCCATAGTGTCATGCACTAAGCTGGAAAACCGCATTTAGCCTCTGTGCTATTGAGTTGTTTTTCAGCTGTTCATGCAGATATGATCCTGATCCTTGTGTTTGCCATTGAAAAGCCCTTATGACTGATGCTTAAAAAGCTCAAGCCCTCAAATGGTCCTGCAGCCAGCTGATCAGAGGTCAGGATCTACACCAGCAGTGTTTGCAGAGCAGTCACATGGCAATTTATTGCCCTTGTGTTGGTTGTAAGCAATTGCTTAATGTTAGATTGTAAATGATCAAGCATCTTTTCTTTATGGTAGTAATAACTTATTAGGTTTCTCTCTCACTAATCATGATTTTTATTTAAAAAAAAGTGTGCTGGAAAACGACCCAGAAAAAGGAAACTAAGTGAAATTTTCTGGGTTGTTTTCCAGCACACTTGTTTTAATTTTTGGTTTTGGAAGTGTGCATTGCTACTTTAGGTTTGAATGCTTTTTATAAACTTTTTTTATAAACCTAATGACAGTACAGAAAGTTGAAAATTTCATGCATTTAACATAGCACCCTAATACATTTCTACCTTAAAAAAGAACAGTTTGAAAGTTTTCAAGCTTTCATTAAGCAATTGTGATTGTCTATAGACAGCACACTCACAGACAGCCTTAAACCTTAAAAAAGGTTTACAGTTTAAAAGCTATCCCTAAGCAGTTGTAGTTGCTTAGTGACAGATTAAAAAAGAATGTCAGTTTATAATGGCTGTATACAGTGATCAGTGACCCAGTCCCTTCAAGATTTTCACCATTCATAGTGCATCAGTGGCATATGGGTTCTGTGTCTGCACAAACCCACACTGTTAACTTTCCAGAGTTCAGAATCCCCTCCTCTGACTCCCTGTAACAGGGGATTGGTTAAGCTCTTAACATCTGGGAAGCTTAATCCTTGTCACAGGAAAACAGTTTAGGAATCACACAGATGAATCTCTTCAGCTGTCTACATTGGTGGATTACAGCTTCCAGTCCTCAGATAAGATCCGTTTGGGAACGTCCCTTCCTCTTTCTTATTATATACTTTCTTTTTTATTATATATACAGTGTATATAAAAAGTGTACATGCCCCTGTTAAAATGCCAGGATGTTCTTAGTGTTTCACTGTTGCAGTCATTACATTTGGGTAATCTGCTGGAAGGTTGCCCTCAGTCGGCCTGATTAACAAAGTCTTGGGCCCTGCGTCGGTTGCTGTCCCTTCTTCCATGATGTCAGGTTGTCAGGGGTATAAAACATGCAGCCGATGCCATTACATCAGTCTTTCTTGCCGCGTGGTGCCCGAAGCAGAAGCAGTTCGCAAGTGCCGGTCGGCCGACTCCTGAAATTTTTGTTTTCGAGTTTCAAAACTGAAGTCTTCAACTAAAAAGCTAAGTACCCTGTTGGGGAAACTTTTTCTTGCTCCTTACTGATGTCAGTAAAAGTTAATAATTGCATTACTTGTGGGAAGCAAATACCGCATAAGGATTTTCATTTGTACTGTATTCCTTGCCTAGGCCCTGACCACAACATATCTTGCTGTTGGTTTTGTGCTAAATTTAATCAACGCACTATTAAACGTCAGTATATTTTTGCTTCTAAATATTTTGGCTCACGCTTTAATTATCCAGAAATGTCATCGGTTAGCAATCAGACTACCGGAATACCTAAAAAACGCAAAGAAAAAGACAGAGACAGACCGTTGAGGTCCAAAACTGACGACGACGCTTCTCCTAAGCCAGTCGCCAGTTCTCTGGTACTCAGTGAGGCACTTTTTCAGCCCCTGATACCTGCTACTTCTGATTCGCAGGCCTCTACTGAGACCCATTTGGAGTCCAGTATGCCGCAAGATTCTTCAATTATGGAACCCGCGGATGTCTCTACCTTAGATGGGTCCGGAGCCGCTGTGCAGGCACCGGCTTCTGAGGGTGTTTTCAGGCCTACAGAGATGCCATCTTCAAAACTAAGGCCAAAATCTAAAACTATGTCTAAAAAACCGACACCTGGGCCACATGTGCAGGCCCCTATGCCTAAAAAACAAATGATCAAAATGGCTGAAGATTTAATTACTCTGATCGGGAGTAGCCCCCCCCCCCCCCCCCCCCCCTTCTAAGAGGCCTAGGCAAGACATTGATTATGAATCTTCTGAGCAGGATTCTGTTTCTTCTGACTCTTATAATGAACAGGATTTGTCTATACCTACTTATGAGGATTCTGATGCAGACGATTCCATTCCTTCTGCTTCTCCCCCTGAGGATTTTTTTCTTTTGGGGAAACTTTACATACCTTAAGGGAACATTTCCACTGGGAATGTCTGAATTTCTCTGAATCTAAAAAGAGACTTAGGGATTTTCTTCTTCTTCCTCAGCATAGGCCTTTGGCTATACCTCCTGTTCTAGACATTGTTGATGATGTTTTTTCAGAATCTAGTATGGCTCCTGATTCTCTGCCTCTGGCTCCTTGTAAGCCAGACAGATACTACAGGGTTCCTGACTCCCACAAATTCCTTTTCAAAAATCCTATTGCAGATTCTGAAACCATTTCTCAGGGTCCCAAAGGCATTAAGGCCTCTATTGCTAAAAATCCTACCCCTTCTGATAGAGATTCCAGGGCGCTGGATATATGGGGTAAGAAGGTTTACACTTCTGCAAACTTGGCAGTCAGGGCTTTAAACTGTCAATTTCATATGCTTAAATATCAACAGCATATCATGGGACTGTTTAAACAGAAAATGATGTTAATTTCTGACTGTGTAGAAAATAAAGATTTACAGGATTTATTGCATTCAGCTGAACAAGTTGGAAAACATACTTTGCAATGTGGTTTTGATTCTTTGGAGGCCTCTTGTAGGGCTGCTGTAACTGGGTCTGTGCTAAGAAGGCATGCTTTGGCTCAAAGAGCAAACTCTGCCTGATTATGTTAAAGCAAAATTGTTGGATGCTCCTTTACAACAGGACCGTCTCTTTGGTAATAAGGCTGAAGAAGTTTTAAAAAAGATGGAAGATAAAGCTAAATCTATGCATACTGTGAAAGATTTCTTACAAGTGCAACCTCCAAGATTTAATAGGCACTGGCCTACTAAGAACTGGTCCTTTCCAGTTCCTTCGAGAGCCACTCAAGTCAAACCCAGACATTCCAAAGGCTCCAGGTTTTAGTCACAAGGGACTTTTAGAACAAAACAATGGGGTGCCTCCTCCTCCAAATCTGGAAACAACAAGGCACCTCCCTATGGTAAGCAGTCTCCATGACTTCCCTTTACACTTACCAAGCACTTACCTTTTAGCCGCCCCTTTGGGGGAAAAACTGGCACTTCATGCAGGAAACTGGCAACTTATAACCCGGGACAAATGGGTTTCATATATATAGTATCCCAGGGATACAGATTTCATTTCCACACGTTTCCGATCCCAAACGGATGGCCAGACCTTCCCCCAAATCAGTGGGCAGAGGCCCAGAAACAAGTACTGTCCCTCATAAACATGGGGGCTATTCAACCAGTACCAGAAGAGGAAAAGGGACAAGGTTTCTATTCAAGACTTTTCCTGGTACCCAGAAAAGACAAATCATGGCATCCAATTCTGGACTTATCTACCCTAAACACATTTCTGGACATTCCAAAATTCAAGATGCTGACTCTTCAACAGTTACTTCCTATGCTAGGCAAAGATGCCTGGTTGGTAACTCTAGAACTTAAAAGAGGCTTACCTGCATATCCCAATCAAGGAATCTTGCAGAAGATACCTGTGCTTCAAAGCAGGCTACTTGCATTACCAGTTCTCTGCACTGCCCTTTGGCTTATCTGCTGCGCCCAGGGTCTTCACAAAGTGCCTGGCTACAGTATTGCATTTTGCAGGCAAAGAGATATTCAAATATATCCATACCTGGACAATTGTCTAGTGGCGTTTGTAAAAAGGGTTCTAACTTGTCTAGGGTACACCATAAACAAAAAGAAATCACAACTGGTACCCTCTCAAAAAATTACATTCCTGGGTGCAAGCTTGAATACAACTGCCCAGATGGCTTACCTTACGCCAGAAAAGCAAATTCATTTGGTAACTTACTTCAAACAGGTGGCCACAAAAACCCTGCTATCTGCAAGACAAATTCTGCAAGCCTTGGGGTTCATGGCTTCCTGCATTCTTCTAATTCCATATGCAAGACTGCATATGAGGAAACTTTAGTGGTACTTAAAAAGTTTATGGAGTCAACATTGTCACAACCTGAAAACAATGATTCCTATCATACCTTGCCTGCAACTAGAGTTCCTATGGTAGGCAGAGGCCTGCCACCAAAACAAGGGACTGCCATTCACTCCACCCCCTGCCGCCCAAACCCTAACTACAGATGCATCAGACTATGCTTGGGGGGCTCATCTGGCAGGGAAGTGCATTCAGGGCAAATGGAGCCCAAATCAAATGCACGTTCATATCAATCAAAAAGAGATGCTAGCTGTACAGAATGCACTGACAGCCTTCAAGGACTACCTTCATCCAGGACAATTAATGATAAAGACAGACAACACCACAGTTATGTGGTACATCAACAAGCAAGGGGGTACACAGTCCTACCCCCTTTGTAGACTAGCCATGGCATTGTGGAACACAGCCTTGACCTATCAAATTCAACTATAAGCTCATTTCCTGCCAGGAAAGCTGAATACTCTGGCAGATGAACTAATTAAGATATCTCATGGACCCACACGAGTGGAAACTGGAACCATGGATTTTCAACATGTTGACACACAAATGGGGGAGTCCAGACATAGACCTTTTTGCCTCACCCCAGAACTATCAGTTGGACAAATTCTGCACAAGAACTCATCACAAAAAGGCCTGTAAAGTGGAAGCTCTATCATTCAGCTGGAAAAACCTATCTGTCTATGCTTTCCTCCCTCTGCCTCTGATCTCCAAAGTTCTACTAAAAGTCAAACAGGACAAACCAAAAATGATTTTGATTGCTCCAGACTGGCCTCGCCAACACTGGTAACCACTCCTGCGCAATGTGTCACACCTTCCACAGTGGCACCTGCCTCAGACACCTTTCTTACTGTCTCAGCAGAATAACCAAATTCTGCACACTCAGCTCCAAACTTTGAATCTTGCAGCATGGCTAATCACCTAAATTCACCCTTAGCATCCCTCAGCAGACCTGTGATGGATGTCATTTTGGAGGCAAGAAGGCCTAGTACTAGAAAATCTTATGCTGATAAATGGAAATGATTATGTGCCTGGAATCAGTCACAAGGGATAAGCATAGCAGTGCCCAATATTCCTCAGATTTTACAATACTTAACTGAGATGCTTCACAAGGGCCTGTCCTCTTCCATAAAAATCCATGCCTCAGCCATTTCAGCTCATTACAACACAGAACCTCCACTCTTCTCTCATCCTCTGCTAAAGCAGTATCTCAGAGGGGCCAAAAACTTAAGACCACCCAGGAGAGCTCCAATCCCTGTCTGGGACCTCAATTTTGTATTGGAAAAACTCAATCTCCCTCCTTTCGAGCCAGCTGCTACAGCAAACTTAAAATTTCTCTCCTGGAAAACAGCCTTCCTTGTAGCAGTCACTTCAGCTAGAAGGATTTCCGAATTACAGGCTCTTATGGCAGTGGAGCCTTTCATTATTTTTCATGTGGACAGGGTGCCTGTCAGGACCAATCCATCCTTCATGCCTAAGGTGGTATCCAGTGTGGCTCTTAATCAGATCATTAATTTGCCAACTTTCTTTCCCAATCCACAGAACAAGGGGGAGCAGATTCTGCATTCATTGGATGTACACAGACAACTTAGATTTTACTTAAACATGACAAAATCTCTAAGAAAATCTGAACAACTACTGGTGGCATTTGCTGCAGGGGCAGAGGGAAAGGCTATTTCAAAGCAGACTATTTCCAAATGGATAATCCATTGTATTAGTTTCTGCTATATGCACCATGGTAAGACTATC
Source organism: Protopterus annectens (assembly GCF_019279795.1). Classification (NCBI taxonomy): domain Eukaryota; kingdom Metazoa; phylum Chordata; order Ceratodontiformes; family Protopteridae; genus Protopterus; species Protopterus annectens. The sequence continues at coordinate 1,698,651,673 of NC_056737.1, read as the reverse complement.
CCCCAGGTATCAGATCTCAATCTGCCAGGGCGGCATCTACTTCTACAGCCTTTCTCAGAGGTGTTCCTACCAGAGACATTCTAGAAGCTGCTACCTGGAGCTCAGTTCATACGTTCATCAAACATTACCATTTACCTTTCTTCTCTAAATCCAGAGCTGGCTTTGCCACTGCTGTCCTGCAGGGCCTTATAGCTGGTCCTAATTCTGTATAAATCCATCCTCCCAACCATAGCTTTGGGAATCTACCCAAATGTAATGACTGCAACAGTGAAACACAAAGAACATAGTACAGTTGTGTACACTTACCATAAATGTAGATGTTCGAGTGTATTCACTGTTGCAGTCCTAGTTACCCTCCCTCCAACCCCATGTTTTTCTCTTACTATACCTCTACTTTCCTTTACTAAGCTTAAAAGCCTTTTTGGTGTATTTGCTTTTGTTTGGAGGTATATTTTTGTGTTTTTAATTACTTAAATATTTGGCTTCCCATTTGGGGGGCACCTGACATCTGGGGCAAGAAAAACTGATGTAATGGCATCGGCTGCATGTTTTATACCCCTGACGTTCTGACGTCATGGAAGAAGGGACAGCAACCGACGCAGGACCCAAGACTCTGTTAATCAGGCCAACTGAGGGCAACCTGCCAGCAGATTACCCAACTGTAATGACTGCAACAGTGAATACACTCGAACATCTACATTTATGGTAAGTGTACACAACTGTACTTTTTTGTGATATAAAAAATGAGACCGCAATAAATCATTTCAAAACTTTTCCCACCTTTTATGCGACTTATAACCTGTACAATTCAATTGAAAAAACAAATCTGTCAGGGGAAAACATATAAAAAATAAAAAACATACAATAAGTTGGTTGCATAAGTGTGCACACCCTTAAACTAATACTTTGTTGAAGCACCTTTTGATTTAATTATAGCTTTCATTCTTCTTGGGTAGGAGTCTATCAGCATGACACATCTTGAATTGGCAGTATTTGCCCACTCTTTCTTGCAAAAGTACTCCAAATCTGTCAGATTGCGAGGGCATCTCGTATGCACAGCCCTCTCCAGGTCACCCCACATATTTTCGATTGGATTTAGGTCTGGGCTCTGGCTGGGCCATTCCAAAACATTAATTTTCTTCTGGTGAAGCCGTTCTTTTCTTGATTTGGATGTATGCTTGGGGTCATTGTCGTGATGAAAGGTAATAATCCTCTTCATCTTCAGCTTTCTAGCAGACGCCTGAAGGTTTTGGGCCAAAAGTGACTGGTATTTGGAACTGTTCATAATTCCCTCCACCTTGACTAAAGCCCCAGTTCTGGCTGAAGAAAAGCAACCTCAAAGCATAATACTGCCACCACTATGCTTCATCGTGGGGATGGTGTTCTTTTGGTGATGTGAAGTGATGTTTTTGTGCCAAACATACTTTTTGGAATTGTTGACAAAAAGTTCAACTTTGATCTCATCAGACCATAACACATTTTCCCACATGCTTTTGGGAGACTTGATGTATTGTTTTGCAAATTTTTGCTGGACATGGATGTGTTTTTGTGTAAGAAAAGGCATCCGTCTTGCAGCCCTACCCCGTAGCCCAGACATATGGAGAATACGGGAGATTGTTGTCACATATAGTATATAACCGGTACATGCCAGAAATTCCTGCAGCTCCTTCAGTGTTGCTGTAGGTCTCTTGGCAGCCTCCTAGACCAGTTTTCATCTGGTCTTTTCATCAATTTTGGAGGGACATCCAGTTCTTTGCAACGTCATTGTCCCATATTTTCTTTCACTTTTTGATGACTGTCTTCATATATCCATTGCTGTGGAAATTTTTTTGTACCTTTCTACCTTTTTCCTGACTGATACCTTTCAACAATGAGATCCTTTTGATGCTTTGTAAGCTCTCTGCAAACCTTGGCTTTTGCTGTAGCAGGCAACTGAGTAAATGTCAGGAAAATCCTACTAGGACAGCTGAACTTTATTTGGTGTTAATTAGTCTCCTTAATTGTTGGCAGGTGTATACCCAAGAAGACTGAATGCTGTAATTAAATCAAAAGGTGCTTCAACAAAGTATTAGTTTAAGGGTGTGCACACGTATGCAACTAGCTTATTGTACATTTTTTATAATTTTTCCCCTAACAAATTTGTTTGTTTTTCAATGGAATTGTACAGGTTATAGGTCACATTAAAGGTGGGAAACATTTTGAAATGATTTATTGCGGTCTCATTTTTTTATATCATAAAAACCTGGCATTTTAACAGGGGTGTGTACACTTTTTATATGCACTGTGTGTATATATATATATATATATATATATTGTGTGTGTGTGTTAACATTTTATTGCAATATACTTGCTATTTGCTTCTGTTAATTCAGCTGACAATTTTAACTTACTGTATTTGGTTAATACTGCTTCAAAGCAATTATGGAACTTTTGTAAAGTGTTTCATGACTTGTACTGTGAAACAGAAGTTCTGTGGTACCAGTTGAACACTATGCATTGGCTCAATTCTGCCTGTTGTTTCTGTTGTTTATCTGCTTCATTTTGAAAAGAAAATATTGCATTTTTTTCAGTTTTTGTCTTTATTTTTATGATATGTACTTCTGATTTAGTACCATTTTAACTGTTTTTATAATTAAATTGTGATTTTTCTTTGAGTTACACTGTTTGCAGTTTCTGTGGAGATTTATTAATTTCTGACAAGGGAATATCTAAGTAAATGCTTACTTATGTTGTTTTTAAAGGGTCTATATTAGGAGACCAACTGTTTAGGTGATCGAACACCTAAACATCGATCTTCTAATATCGAACCGCACAATGTCGAATGTCTCAGGGAAACACGTCCCTTGGCTATAACACAAAAAACATTACTTTACATCTAAATTAACTTCGCCCCCACACCCCCCTAACTAAATATACCAACTCTGAGATCGCTCAACAGTAGGGAAATATCAAACTTCGGCAAACTGCCAAGGGAAATCTTTCCCTACGTTAAATCAGCTGTTCGCCGTTTTTTGCTTTCGATATGAGAAGATCAATGTTTAGGTGTTTGATCACCTAAACAGTCGATCTTCTAATATAGGCCCGATCACCTAAACAGTCGATCTTCTAATATAGACCCGTTTTTAAAGGTTTCTATTTGATGTAAGGGCATTTATTTGATTTTTGGCACTATTTGGATAAGTAACTTTTATTTGGTACTGTGTGTGTGTGTGTGTGTGTGTGTGTGTGTGTGTGTGTGTGTGTGTGTGTGTGTGTGTGTTGTTTACAATGCTGTGCAGATTGTAGAACAAGGCCTTAGCACATTTAAACTGTTTTTGCTATATTTTATGCAGCATAGCCCTATTTGCGGTATGGAGATATAGTTTATTTTCTATAATTTCTGCCCTTAGTCAGCCCACAATAATTTTAGTGCATTATTTTGGCTGATAGTTCTTCCCACAACTTGATGGTTCCTTATATGGCTCCCCCACCAATCAAATCCAGTTGCACTTAAGAACATGCCTCAGCCTGTGCTTTGTAAATCTTTTGTTGCCTTAAGCCAGCCCATAAACTACTTACATTTTCTGCATCACCCTCTGGTGTGAGCCTGCAGCCCTCTGTGGTATGGGGGTCAGACAAATCCTCTGAGACTGTCCCAGTAACTGGTTCAAGTATGGGAGAACCAAACCCTTTAGGTGTAGGAGAGGTCCCGGGGTAAGAGACCCCCTTGTGAGACAATACTCTTTCTCCAGATGTTTTGTCCACTAGTATAGTTCACAATAAGAAGAAACTCACCACACTGCAGACAAACAGGTTATTAACATGTATAGGGCTGCTGTGGTTTCCTTAACTAAGAATGTTTTGCAGTCTTCTAATCTTGGACACTGTGCTCCTTTTCAGAATGACTATGTGGTTACCATCTCTAGAGATCAGTATATGGCTGCAGATTTTGATGGGGACTCTGATATAGACAGTAGCTAACACTCTGAGTACATGCGGTTTGATTCTTCACAAGGTGAACAGGTTCAAAAACCAAAGCAGTTATTCATCAATCCACAGAGGCTGGCTAGATTTAAAGATGTATTTGACTGGAAGTTATATGGAGCTGAGATTGGCAGAGTTTAGGATGTTATTGGGGAAGTTTGTTTTGCATTGTGCTTACAGTTTAGCTGACTTTGCTGCACTTTTGCCTGGTGAACAGAAGTGTTCTATGAATGAAACAAAACAAAGAAATCTCCAAGCTGCTAAAAGACTTCAATGCAGAAACATGCACTTAATATCAAAAGAAACCAGAAGTCCAGTGCCCGATATAACACTTTAATAAGGAACCAACACAGATAAAAACGCAAAGCCTTTGAGTATAAAACTGTTTTTCAATGCAAATTCTATGAATGAGATTATGTCTAGAGTGATTTAGGTTGTAAAACATGTTTTAAGAAGAGTCTAGGAAGGGGCTGACAAAAGTTCTGGAAATGCAACTGCTTCTGTTGTATTGAGAAGGTGTGCTTGGTTACATAACCAACATTTTTTTGAGGGTTTAAAAATGAGATTTTGAGTATTCATTTAAGTTGTGAACCTGTCTTTGGTCCTATTGCTACCCAGATTCTCAAACAGTGGGGTAATAGAGGTAAATTAATGTTGAGGTATCTAGAATATTTCATATTCCTACATTCTCCCCTAACAAGATGTCCTACTTCATAGGGCAGAACAAACAAAATTTCAAGCCTAACAAGAGTCAGGGCACCAAGAGGAAATGACAGGAAGATAATGATTCCAATTGCAATAAAATAGTCTCCTTTCTTAGAAAGGATCAATCCCCCCCTATAGAATGATTATGCCGAGATTTTCTCCCTTTTCAGCTTCCCCCAAACTTACACTCATCCCAGTAGCCTGGGCATAAACATTCTCAGATAAATGTATGCAAAGAATAATTCAGAGAGGATACTCTTGGCAGTGGACAGAAAATTGTCTACTCTTCAGGGGAATCCCCTCTGCACCTACCAGTCTAGATACATCTGTTCTCTTTCTAATAGTCCTTCACATGTTGTAGCTAGAGGTTATAGAACCAGTTCCTGCACAACAAAAAGGAAAAAGGCTTTTACTGCAGAATTTTTTTTGTACCCAAAAGGACCTATCATGGAGACCAATGTTAGATTTGTCATATTAAACACCTTTCTGAAAGTACCCAAACTGAAAGTGCTCAGTCTGCAGATGGTCCTACCCCTTCTTCCGGACTACTGTTTCATGGTGACTTTAGATCTGAAATATGCTTATTATCACTTTATCAGTTCTCTTCCGCGGTAGTGGTGCTGCGGTAGCATTGTCGCCTCACAGCAAGACATTGTCCCGTTCGATTCTCAGCTAGAGCGTCTTCTGCGTGGAGGCATGCGTGAATGGGCGTACCTTTGTTGAAGGTTGTGCGTCAGCGCTGGTGACTCGGCATGTAAAATCCACTACCAAACATTAGCGGACCGGAGTTCCGCTGTGGTGACCCCGAACCGGGATAAGCCGAAAGACACAACAACAAAAATCACTTTATCAGTTCTCTGCATTACACTTTGGGCTATTTACTGCACCTTGAGTGTTTGCAAAGTGCATGACTCCAGTGGTTGCTTACGGCAGGACCCAGGGCATCTACATTTTCCCTTATTTAAACTACTAGCTGATTTGTACAGAGTCTGTTTCTAGGTGTTTAAAGCCAAGGTCTTGACAGTTGTATCTCACCTGGGCTTCATGTTGAGCCAACAGAAGTTCTCACACCCTCTAAAAGAACTGTCCTTCTGGAGTAAATGATAGACAAAGAAAAAAGAATGGCCTTTCTACCAGAGGACAAAGTCCTGACTTAGAACATTTTCGTGGATTTCTCTCTTCAAGAACCTGCCTTTGCAAGAGAGTTTCTCAAATTTCTGGGCCTCACAGCATCAGTAATCCTCATGATACCACTGGCCAGACTCCATATGAGAAAAATTCAGTGGTACTTAAAAAAATGTTTGTCCCAGCAGTTGCATCCCTTAGAGTTCCAAGTACAAGTGCTGGAATTTATGAAATGAGAGTTGGTGGAGGAATCAGATGTCTCTCAGTCAAGATATACTCTTCTGCCTTTAGACTCCAGTTCAGTTAGTCCAGATGGACTCATTAGCTTTTGCATGGGCAGCAGTGTTCAGAGCTGTTCAAGTACAAGGTGAATGTGGTCCTTCAGATGCTACAAAGCAGATAATCATCAAAGAAAGGTTAGCAATGATTCAGGCCTTAACAGTTCTTCATCACTTAAGGTCTAGAGGTCACCTTTTAATGGTCACAGACAACACCACAGTCATGTGGTTCATGAACAGATATGGGGGTACTAGGTCATACAGTCTTTGCCGGTCAGTAATGGCAGCCTGGGAGCCAGCTTTATGGCATTCTCTGAAGCTTCATGCCTCATACATCTTGTCAGAACAAAACATAATGGCAGACAGACTAAGCAGATTACCAAAGATCATTGTGCTTGACCCCCTTTTGGCCCAGACAGAGATTTTTTCGCCCTTTTAATGGAATTGGCTAAGCGCAATCACAACAAACTTCCTCACACTATGTACCTGCTCTCACAATGTCAGGGGTGTAGCATACACCCCAGCTTAGAGGCATTGCAACTGACTGCCTGGATAATTCTATCTTGATACCTCTAGACACTTTTTCCATGACGATGTACAGCAGGTATTGAAGGAGGCAAGAAAACCTGCAACTAGAAACTCTTGTTTACAGATGGAAGAGGTTTTCTATGTTGTGCCTAACCAATATCAGAGGGCTTGGTATGGTGTCTACCCCTCTGGTTTTGAAATATTTTGTGAGCTGTTCAGTTATGGTTTATCGTATGAATCTGTCAGGGTGCATCTTGCAGCCATCTCAGCTTCTCTACCCATCGATCACCTTCTTTGTCTCTCTTTGTGGTCAAACAGTTTATGAAAGGAGTTTTGCTCCTGAGACCCCCTCAAAAGCAAATTGCTGTTTCTTGAGATCTCAGCTTTGTTTTTGAAAAATTGACTTTATATCTTTTTGAACCTGCCTTTCAGGGTGATTTGAAATTCATCCTTTGGAAAACCATTTTCCTTATTGCTCTGACATCTGCTAGGCAAGTCTCTGAGCTGCAAGCTTTCATGGTGTGCCAACCTTATCTGATTTTCCAACAAGGACATGGTTGCTTTTTGCACTATTTCTTCTTTCATGCCAAAAATCGTTTCTGAATTTACCCTCAATCAAGCCATCAATTTCTCTTTCTGGAACCTAGAAATAAGAGAGAAAAGATTCTGCATGTCTTGGATGTGCACAGGCAGCTCAGGTACTACCTTGACAGAACTAATTCCTTCAGAAAAGCTAAATAGCTGTTTATTCCCTACTCTGGGGCTAAGAATGGTCAACCTGTCTCTAATCAAAGAGTTGCTCACTGGTTGTCTTCTACTATTGCCTTTTGTTACTCCCACCAATCTACTCCAGGTAAGGTTAAGGCATATTCCACCAGAGCCTTATCCTCTTCAAAGGCATATTGAAAAGGAGTGGACTCAGTGTCTGGGGCCCACAGAGGAGGTTCTTTCTACTTGCTTTACATGAACACTGCTTCTAGCACAGTGTTTTTATTTGGTCTCTCCTCTGCAGCCAGGGGTGTTAGTGTAAGCTGGAAAAAGTCCTCTGTGACTCGGACCCTGAAGATTGCTGTTACTGGATAAAGCCAGACAGCCGTCAGTGTTGGTTATTCCTGCCTATGAAGAAGTTCTGTTGTCTTAGCTGAGAGTACAACAGATGGCCCAGGATCAGACCCTGCTATGTTATCTTGTCATATTGGTCACCACTGTTTCATGATTTCACTGGCATACTTGAGAACTAGAGAGTTGAAATGGATTGTCAGGTGTCACTGTCTGAGCTGCAGTATCACCAGTCACTCATAGATCTCTTGTGGTATCAAATCCATGCCAGTGGGTCTTGAGTGGTGGACACTCCCCATCAGCCTCATTGTGCTTCTTTCTTTCCTGCAGCAGAACCCGTAGCAGCTCCTACCAACTTTCACTTACCTACTGGGCTGAGGAACCTACCTTAGCTCCCTTCAAGTTTCAAGAGAAGTGTCCACATTAAGTAGCTCAAATTTCAGCATTTCTTGCTATTAAAACTACAGCCTGTACTGCGTACATCAGTCAGTGTGTGTGGTGTGGTATTTTAACAAGCAAAACAGCATGTGCTCATATCCCCTGTGCAGTGAGGTAGTGGATGTCTGTTACTGAGACAAAGACACCAGCATCACCTTTATAGCAGTTGACACCAAAAAAAGAGGTGAATATGTTTGCAGACTCCCTGGGTGGCAGCTTTAGCCCACTCCTGCCGAGCAAGATTTAGAAATCCTGTCATGCAAGACTGTTCCTGAGAGTAAGACCATGCAGCGACAGACATATTCACCATTTAGTAGTATGTGGTCCTCCTCAATTTTCTGCTGTTTTCAGCTTACAGTGAAGAATTTCATGCTGAATACATTTCCTCGTATTTTGCAGGAAGATTCCTGTAAACCTTTTCTCCACTTTCTCTGATTCCACACCTCATTGAGAATTGATAGATAAAAAGGCCAAGCATGACTCTCTATCATCCTATGTTGGCTGAAGATGGTATAATTTCAGGCTGCAACGTGTCTGGCAGTTCCTTAAACTATTCTAGTACAAGACAGGGATGTCTCCCTAGTTGATTCAACAATCAGCACCACCTCAGGACTTTGTTCCTAGCCTGTGCTCCTTACACCTGCAGGACAACCCAGGCAGAGTTTCAGAAAGGATTAAGGCTACCATGGTGCAATCTCCTTATCAGACACACACTTGTAAGTGGAAGACATCCTCCATTTGGATGGAGAGATGTCATCTAACACCTTAGTTGATCACTTTGCAGGTGATATTCATCAGTCCGTACACATGTATGATTTGGATCTGCTTCAGTGTCAAAATACATATCTCTAGCATAGCTTCCCTTTGTGACCTGGTTATGGGCCGAACTGTGGCCCAGTGCCAGCTAGTTTAATAGTTCCACAGTGATGTTCAGTCTCCACCCACCTGTGAAAAGCCATCTTATCTTGTGAAACTTCATTTCATCAGTTACATGTGATCTTGACCTGTTTGAGACACCTGTATTCTTTGGATGTTGGTCATTGCACAAGCAAGGTGCATGTCTCTGGCATCTGTTCACAACACGATCTAGTGGAGAGCAGGACTTGTAGACCAGCACTGGCTGATAAATAATTATTCAAAGTCGTTCTGTATCTCTGCCCACTTTTGAAGATTCTTTTTTTAGGAAATCTTTCTTTTCCTTGGGGTCTTGTCTTCAAAATTGTCAGGCTCAACCATTCCCTTTTCAAACTTATTGGCTCAATGACGCTAAAGTTTGTCTCTTGGAAGACTTTGTTCTCTGTAGCTACAACCTCTGCCTAAAGGATCTGTTATCTGCCAAGAGTTACATTTTGTATTTCACAAGGTTTCAATGACATTTATGAATCCACTGCCTTTCCTTCTGAAATTATTCTAATTGTCCATAAACCAGTGCAGTCTTCTCCCTGTTTCCTTTCCTGGGGCAGAAAATTAGGAGTGAAAAGAACCCCCTTTCATCGTCTTTTCACACCCATTGCAGGTTTTATTCAGTGAAATGGCCAAGAAACAGCTGTTTGTCTCTTTTGCTCCAGGGAAAAAAGGCACTTAAATTGCAAAGCAAAGGACTTCAAAATGTTTTGCTTATGCACTATGTTTTACCTTTGTATGGCAAACCAAACATTGAAAAGCACTGCTATCGAAGGCTAGTCCTCTGTAGGTGTGGGTACTTCCATTACTTATTTAAAAATGCTTTCATTACAGAAAATTGTGACGTGGCCACTTGATCATCCATTCTGAGTTTTACAAATCATTATCACTTAAACCATGATTGTAGGAGTTGGTCCACTTTTGGCATTGGTATTACAGGATTTGTCATTCTGAACTTTTTCCTTCTGTCTGTTCTCTTACTCTCACTTTTTAGGACATAGGTATGATGTACTGCTTTCCCAGTACTTGGTCAAGTGCACAGATTCTTGGCAGCTATTTTTGCTGTCTCAGTATAGAATGTACTTGTCATGTGCTGGATGTATCAACTCATGTAACAGCAAAGTAGGCTATCTTTATTGTTTCCCTTTCGGTTGTGGGTGTATGACTGTGGCATTAGTGTCTTGTTTATATATATATATATATATATATATATATATATATATATATTTTTTTTTTTTATTATTATTACAGATCAGGAAAGGAAGCTGTATGTTTTCCTTTTGCAATTGGTTTGATTTTGTTTACACATTAGTTTGATATTGTGTGTATGTGACATTCTGGCACTGATGAACTTGTCTGTGAAACATAACTTTGATTATTGATTATCTGTATGCTGTCCTTCCCTACTGAGTGATGCCTTGGCGGGTGCACCTTAAGATGTGAGGACAAGAGACAAATATGGCCAAGATGATGATAGCAAAGATGGAAACTTCAACAATTACCCACTGCAGACAGTCTCCTCATATATCAACTGATACGGTGAGCCCTCATATATCAACTGATACGGTGAGTACACATTGTTATCTTGTGTGCATGTGGGTCTAAAACAGTATGAGTAGAACATAATTAGGCAATGTTACTATTAAGGTTAGGCATTTAGACCAAGGGAATAGTATGGGGATTAAATATTCTTCATACTTATTTAGTGTTCCCATGAGACTAGCTTTTTCTCCATTTTTATGCTTAACCCTAGTTTCTTCATATTAAGTAAGGCATGCTGACATCAGTACATGTTCAGCCTAATAGTAAAATGCATAATTGACTTAGTTCACAGAATTGTAAAAGAAGGCGCATACTTGGTTCAGCATGTCTTGCACATAGACTGGTACCAACTTTTAAGGGTAAAATATATAAATCATTTCTCAGCAGACATGTACAGGTTCTTTTGTTCTCTGTCCAGTAAAAGTAAATTTGAATGAGTTTATGTTGAGGGGCACTTGTTCTTTTGTAAAGGCTGAATAACAGATACAAATTCATTTATATCAGTATTTTTTCGTAACCACTACATTTGTACCTTGTTGTGCAGATGGTTGAGTTATTCTGCATGCTATTTATTCTGAGGAGCTCTTTTTATGAGGCTGTGTACCAGTCAATTCAGCTGCAGCATTTTTGCAGATACGGTGCCTTGCTGTAATGCAAGGTTGTTTTTTTTTTTGCTGAATTATCCTTTGAAAGTTTTACGTAATGTAAAAAAAAAGTACTGAAGTAGCCCTTGTCTTGCAAGAAAAAAAAAGAAAGAAAAAAGGAGAAAACATCCTTATGTGGATTGTAAATCAAAATATCGCTAACTGTGTAAAACAGCAGTATTTTATTTGCTAATCAGTTGTAAATAATCAATTTCTGACAAAACTGTCATTATGTTGTTTTCTTTATTTAGTGTTTTTACATTATTGGACTTGCATTTGATTTCCTTATTGGACTTGCATTTGATTTCCAAGTTGTTAAAATTCTGCTGTTTCTTATTATTGGTCACCAAAAAAACAGAGTAGTATGTTATTGTTCACTATTGCAATTATGAGCTCCTAATATGCATTCACACTACTAGTTTACTGTAGACACTGAAATGATACCCTTATCTGAAGAGATTTTATGTGAGTAGGATGTTTGCTTTGTATCCTGGGTGGCTAATTTTGGTAGATGTTTAAAAAAGGCTATACAATAACTGCAAAAAGCTGTACAAATGCTGCACAAATCATACGTCTTGTTTAAAATGAATTATGATATAATACAGTTTCCTTCCTAGTGGAAATGGCTGCATTTCTTTCGAGTGCTTCCATACCGGAGATAATTCTTTTTATCCATGTGGATGTTATGCATTGCTAGATTAAGTAACAAGATATTTAAAAGCAGCTAAAGTCTTGAATTTACTGGCAGAGATTTCATTGAATAATTCTGGAATGTCACCATGGCATTTCATAGTAAACCATGATGTTAGGAATAAAGCATTTTGTAGCTTAATGAGGTTAACTGTTGCCTTATGTCATATGCAGTACAAGGAATAAGTCAGAGGTATTTGATGTTTAAAACATGGTCAAAGTGCATCTGTTTGTGAGCTGTGTGTAGATTTTGCTCTAGGAAACAGTGTATGTGTGTATCATACACTCTAGTTTGGCATCATAGAGACCAATATTAAGGCAATACTGCACACAGGGTAAAGTGGACAAAAAAATCATGTGTGTAAACAAAGGTTTTCAAAAAGGCCTCTGTGTTGATTTGTATCGAATAAAAAGCAAAAAAAAAAAAATTCCCCCAAGCAATGATGAAGAAAATCTTTCTTGTGTTGATGCAAACAAGTTTTCTTTTTTTTTTTTTTTTAACATTATTGGTTTGTATTCATTGAACCTTGCTGCATATTTTTGTTGATTTTGGATTATTGTAGTTGTGTATTAGTTTATTTTTCTGAATGTAAAGTATCTCTTTTTATGCCCATTAACAGCTGCCTATGCAAAAAAAAAAAAAGAAAGAAAAAAGAAATTGTGGTATATTTTGATAGTGTAAATTCAACCTGCAGCTTTATTAAACTGTATGTAGCTTTTCATTTGTGGAATTCTTTGGAACAGTGACAATATATAGAAGAGTGCGGTTTCAGAAAACCTTAAGATAAGACTAAATGTTTGAAGGAGTATATTTTGTATCATGTATTATTGACAGTGCTGTTGTATTTCAGCTGTAGGATCCAGCGACAAACATGCAAACCACAAATTTGAATGTTGGTCTGTTGTCGTCACACTATTACTGGAAAGCTCTTTCACTGCCATATCTTTTCACTGCCTTAAACAGCAGTAACAAAGCATATAGCACAAAAGACAGAATAAGAAAAATAAATGTTTGAGGCAGTGATACATACCGGGTAATTCTTCGCCATGCCACAGTACTTTATCTATCTGTCTATATGTCCATCTGTCTCTCTATCCTGTATTCACTGGGTTAGTCCCACTCGGCTAGTAGAGAAACCCGAGGTAGTATTTTATACTGCATAGGGAAATTTGACCAGGGCATCAGGGAACATTCCCTACTCATCATTGTTGTGAATGGGACCCAGTTTGGAGGAGCACTTCCTGTTTCCATTCCAGATGCAGAGTTAGCCCAGCGAAACAGGGAGGCAGATGGAGAGAGAATGAGTTGATGGAATAGTGAAAGAAATGAAGGAAAAAGCAAATATTGAGACTGGAGAATGTGTGTAGGATTCTGAAGAACTGTTTCAAAGAAACCTGTTTGGAGATGACTCAGCAAATGATGGATGTGTAATTAAAACCCTCAAGTTGGGAGGGTTGTGGGACAATTTACTTAAAGAAATGGTGATGCAGAATGAGCCAGAAAATGAATATGTTTTCGGGGGGGGGGGGGGGGGGGCATTATTGAAAAAATACACAAAAGGATAATGCAGGGACAATCCTGAAGAATAACGGTGAGATGGCAAAGAAAACACATGCAGAGAAACTGAAAGAAAGCAAGAGTGGAGTAACAGAAAAGAATACAGAATAAAATGAAAAACAGAAGTACGTGGTAAGGATTTTCCATTTTTCTACTATTACTAAACCTTTTCTCTTTTAAATCCTGGTCTTACTAAATCCCACATACTCTTTGGTAAAAGTGGTTTATTTTATTTCAGTAAGAAAGGTATGCAAAACAAATAAGGCCGAAGTACATACTGCCTTTCCTGATTGTTTCTATAGACTTGCACATCTGTGAAATCAGGGCCAGCCTGCTCCTTTTGCCCTTGCTTCACTTGGGCTCACTCCACTCCCCTACCCCCATTCCCGTGCACCCCATCCTTCATTAGCTTTATACCTATCTTGGCTGCTGCCATGTACTAATTAGCCAAAGTCCGTAAGATCACTACCCAGTCAGTCAACTAGCAAATTCTAAAGTACACTCCCCTCTTATTTCCTTACTAGTGCAAAAAACAATCACATAGCTTTTACCCTTCACCTTTTCCTGTAGTCCTATTAATCATTTCTAAAGCAAAATGCAAGCATCTGTAAAACTTCCTCTAATTTTCATTCTTCTTAGCACACTCCTCCTCTCACCTCCCTCATAACATAAAACAGGACTTAAACCATCCCTTCATACTAAAAACTCCCACGCTTCCCACAACACACCACAACAAAGTTAGTTATTCTAACATCTCATCATCACTATTCAATTGCGACCATGCACACACCATTAAACTCGAAGTTCTGTCCATTGCTAACAACAAAACAAAACCTTTTTCTCTCAGCCTTCCAAAATTCTATCTCAAAAGTTACTACCCAACCATCATAATATGTCACTCACTGCTGTCTCAAAGTTGTGATATTCACCGCTACCCATTTCACACCTGGCTA